>NC_052324.1:6867156-6889656 GCF_016432855.1 Salvelinus namaycush | reverse complement strand
AAGCGTGTGTGAGCAAGGAGGCCTACAAACCTGACTCAGTTACACCAGCTCTGTCAGGAGGAATGGGCCAAAATTCACCCAACTTATTGTGGGACACTTGTGGAAGGCTACCCGAAACATTTGACCCAAGTTAAACAATTTAAAGGCAATGGTACCAAATACTAATTGAGTGTATGTAAACTTCTGACCCACTGGGAATGTGATGAAAGAAATAAAAGCTGAAATAAATAATTCTCTCTACTATTATTGATATTTCACATTCTCAAAATAAAGTGGTGACCCTAACTGACCTAAGACCGGGCATTTTTACTAGGATTAAATGTCAGGATTGTGAAAAACGGAGATTAAATTTATTCGGCTAAGGTGTATGTAAACTTCCGACTTCATCTGTACATATTCTCTTGTGAACAGATCAATTGACAGCGACATAGTCACACAATTTTTTTTCACACAATTTCTTTGACTCTTTGACTAGGTTGTAGCTCAGATTCTGAATGTCATAAAGACAAAGCAAAGATATTCCCATGTGTGTCAGAGTGGTGTCTTCCTCTGGCATTTTAACACTTGTTCTAAACCTAAAGCATCACAGATTTGTGGATAATTTGAGATTGGTTATAAAGAATCACACTTCATTATTTTCCCCTCAAATCAAGGAAGGTCCCACACCCCCACTAAACGTTAGGTTAGGTTGGGAACATATGTGACTCGACCAGGACTGGGTAGTAACTGATGACATGCAATCAGCTCCATGTAATCTGTTTACAAAAAAACTGTCACTGTAATCAGTTACGTTGCCGGCAAAAATAACATTTAATCAGATTTTAGATTCTTTTGAAAAAGTATATGATTACTTATTGGATTACTTTTGAATTCGGAAAGGATGTAGCATTGATAACTTTCTGTTTTCTGAATGACATTCAATTCAGCATTGAAAAAAGGCGCAAGTTTGTTTGTTCCACCTGAACGAGTCTGACCACAAATCAGAGACCACTTTGATGACACACCAAATGCATTTGATGGATCCTTTATTCTTCTTTGAATTCCAATTGAGGGGAAAGTAATCCAAAAGGAACTGAATGTAATCAGATTACGTTACTGAGTTGGAGTAATCCAAAAATGATGTTACTGATGACAATTTCGGGACAGGTAACTAGTAACTGTAATGGGTTACATTTAAAAAGTAACCTACTCAACGCTGGACTCGATGAACTCCGACATCACAGGCAGAACAGCGCTATCAAGGTTAGGGAGAGTGACGTTTCTGCAGTATGGAAGAAACAGGCAGTTTCTGAAGCCGTTGGCTGTCCTCCATCTTGTGAGCCAGGAAATTCAAAAGACTGTCACTTTTGAAAGTCAGTAGCATGTGATGTGTCATTGAGCAAGGACTCCTTTTTTCTCCTCTGTTCCCTCGTGGTGGTGTCCCTCTGACTGACTGACAGGTTGGGACAGAAAGACACTCCTGTTGCTGGGATATATCTTTTGTCTCGTCGGTTCTACACACTTTTTTTTTGTACTTCTCCGTTTGGACAGCACTGACATATTACAGTTTTCATTAGCTGTAATTTGTGGCCTCATTTATAATCATTGCATACCAAATATACCTACAAAAAAATGCGTGTGCCAGTTTTCACACAAAATGTGGCATTTATAAAAACTGAACTTGACATAAGAGTGTGCTTTGCTCCCGCAAACTTCAGACCATGTGTACGCCCAGTTTCTAGTGGTTGAAGTACTGCGTTGCAAGCAGGCAAGTAGCCTAGTATTTTGTGGAGATGGGGGGGGGATATGATGACATGCTTATTCATAATAAAAAACACAGGTAAATAAAATGCAATCATTTGCCATTAGTGAGAATAATTTATTTTGGGGGGGGGGGGGTTGCATCTTTGCATTCTAAAATAATTTGAAATAAGCGTCTAATGCATTTCCTATTTTATTTCCATGATCATTACAGAATTAATTGTTCACGTTTTCTGACTGTGATGGTTTCATACTCACGAAGAAGCCTATAGGCCTACAATGTCCCGTTTCTCATTTAATTTGGACCCACTTTACAATTGTAAATAGATCAACTAGACCCTATTTCAAGTATATTTCTCTATGCGATCCGATCCGGGGCGCAGTTTAACGTAGAACAGACGGTTCACCTTTTCATTTATGTTATTTTTTAGGCCAAATAGCCTACGTCTGAAATTCAAAGGTTGAAATATCTCAAGTAAACAATATTTAATTTATGAAAATACGTATTATATATGTTTATAATCATTGCAGAATAAATTCCTGGGTTCAAATTCAGCCATGTCACCCGTGGTACAAGTCAGTATTCAACGTCCCGCCGTGTCTGAGGACATTGGGTGATGACGTGGAAACTGGCCACTAGGGGGCAACAGTGAGCGCTGTTACCTTCAAGTAGGTTTTGGTTTTATGGATAGGGATGATGGATGGGCGTAAGCATCTGCCTCTGGTGCCCAAGGTTGCATGTTTGAATCCAACGATAGAAAATAGTTTTTGAGATTTTTGTTTTAAGCCAAACCTTAACCCTTACCGTAACCATTCCTAACCATTCCATACCTAACCTTAAAAAATGTGAAGTTAATGCCTAAAGTTAGCCTTAAACACTTTTGGAACAAACTCAAAATTTGACGTTTGGGCACAACTTCGAAATTTGACGTTTGAGAAACATGGATGAACGTCTAATTCTGTCTTGAGACTGTGAGAGCTTGTTGGAATGATGCTTATTTTTCAGGCGGAGTTTTAGTTCTCGTTTACGCACGCACAATTTCAGGACGGGTCTGATTTACAACGGGTAACACACGTATGTATAGCATGCACCAAGTTTATGAATCGAAATATTTTGGGACATGTGCAGTCTTTTCAGAAATGGCGCACACAGATATTTAGTTTTAAACGACCGCAACGGTTATAAATGACGCCCCTGGTGCGGTTTTGTGTGTAGTGTGTGTGCGTGCATGTGTTCGTGCATGTGTGTGTGTGTGCCTGCATACGTGTGTGAGTGAGTGTCTGTGTAGTTGTCTGTGTGCATGCTCACGCGCACACGTGTGTGTGCGTGTGTGATATCTGGTGGTTTGCTCCGAAGGCGAATAAATCAGTGATGCCTGGGATAAGGCCGTGGCCCTTCCTCACACGGCACAGACAGGTTGAGAGGCTCATTAATCAAGCGCCGAGTCACAGATGTGATGGCTTCCACACAAACCGCCAGCAGACTGTGAAAGTCACATCCAACTGAGTCAACTGTCAGGTAGGCAGGCAGAGCCGAACTTCTCCCCTCTCCGGGTCTCTCTCTCTCTCTCTCGCACCCTTCCCTTTTCTCTCTCTTATTCTCTGCTTTACTTTCTATCTTGTCTTTCCATTCTCACCTCCAGTGTGATGACCCAGTGTGGTCCATCTGAAACAATAGTCTTGTCTTTCCAACAATGTGTTATGTAGGGTAAATCGGTTCTGAATATGGAGTCGCTGCAGTGGCATGCAGTAGTCGATGTTGGCTACAGTGAGGTGACAGTGGCCAATATGCTGTTTGCTCCTCTAACGATATCTGTACACCGATAGCTCCAGCAGCAGTGCTAGAACAACGCCTCTCCAGGCTCAAACAGCCCACGAGACTCATTTCCTCTCTGATCAAACAGCCATGTTGTTGTTTGCCACGGCTCCTTCTACCATCAGATGCCGCCACGGTGAGCACCAGTCTCGACTCGTCACTGCGCCGCCTGAGATCCCCTTAATCTGCTTTAAAGTCCTCCCAGCCGGGAGAGTGAGTGACAAAGCCACCCGTGCCTGATTAAAAAAGCGGTCCCTGGATGCAACAGATCTAATGACAGGCCGGGTGGCGAGCAGCGGCTGGCGTGCGTGGAGGGAGGCGTGCATGCCGTGGCTCTGGATTGGGGAGGCGTACCCCCTGCGCGTGTCTCATTACCCCCTCCAACCTTCGTCCGCCAAGTGCCAAGCACTCCGCCATTTGCATGGTGGCCAGGAAAATATAATTATTAGAGGGATTCGTGCCTGTCACCATTAATCTGTGACTTAGTGATGGGCTGGGACCAGGACTTGGAGATGGAGGCTCACTCACTCACACTAGTTATCTGTTACTCAAACATTTGGGGCTACAGGGTTGTAGTTGTCCTGTTCACATGACTGCGATTGTACTTTCAGATGTGTATGTATGTAGTTTCACATGACTGTGTGCTGTAGTTGTAGTTTCACATGACTGTGTAGTTGTAGTTTCACATGACTGTGTAGTTGTAGTTTCACATGACTGAGTAGTTGTAGTTTCACATGACTGTGTAGTTGTAGTTTCACATGACTGTGTAGTTGTAGTTTCACATGACTGTGTAGTTGTAGTTTCACATGACTGTGTAGTTGTAGTTTCACAACTGTATAGTTGTAGTTTCAGATGACTGTGTAGTTGTAGTTTCACATGACTGTGTAGTTGTAGTTTCACATGACTGTGCAGTTGTAGTTTCACATGACTGTGTAGTTGCAGTTTCAGATGACTGTGTAGTTGTAGTTTCACATGACTGTGTAGTTGTAGTTTCACATGACTGTGCAGTTGTAGTTTCACATGACTGTGTAGTTGTAGTTTCACATGACTGTGTAGTTGTAGTTGTAGTTTCACATGACTGTATACTGTAGTTGTAGTTTCAGATGACTGTGTAGTTGTAGTTTCACATGACTGTGTAGTTGTAGTTGTAGTTTCACATGACTGTGTGCTGTAGTTGTAGTTTCACATGACTGTGTAGTTGTAGTTTCACATGACTGTGTAGTTGTAGTTTCACATGACTGTATACTGTAGTTGTAGTTTCACATGACGGTGTAGTTGTAGTTGTAGTTTCACATGACTGTATACTGTAGTTGTAGTTTCACATGACTGTGTAGTTGTAGTTTCAGATGACTGTGTAGTTGTAGTTTCACATGACTGTGTAGTTGTAGTTTCACATGACTGTGTAGTTGTAGTTTCACATGACTGTGTAGTTGTAGTTTCAGATGACTGTGTAGTTGTAGTTTCACATGACTGTGTAGTTGTAGTTTCACATGACTGTGTAGTTGTAGTTTCACATGACTGTATACTGTAGTTGTAGTTTCACATGACGGTGTAGTTGTAGTTGTAGTTTCACATGACTGTATACTGTAGTTGTAGTTTCAGATGACTGTGTAGTTGTAGTTTCAGATGACTGTGTAGTTGTAGTTTCAGATGACTGTGTAGTTGTAGTTTCACATGACTGTATACTGTAGTTGTAGTTTCACATGACGGTGTAGTTGTAGTTGTAGTTTCACATGACTGTATACTGTAGTTGTAGTTTCACATGACTGTGTAGTTGTAGTTTCACATGACTGTGTAGTTGTAGTTTCACATGACTGTGTAGTTGTAGTTTCACATGACTGTGTAGTTGTAGTTTCACATGACTGTGTAGTTGTAGTTTCAGATGACTGTGTAGTTGTAGTTTCACATGACTGTGTAGTTGTAGTTTCACATGACTGTGCAGTTGTAGTTTCACATGACTGTGTAGTTGTAGTTTCAGATGACTGTGTAGTTGTAGTTTCACATGACTGTGTAGTTGTAGTTTCACATGACTGTGCAGTTGTAGTTTCACATGACTGTGTAGTTGTAGTTTCACATGACGGTGTAGTTGTAGTTGTAATTTCACATGACTGTATACTGTAGTTGTAGTTTCAGATGACTGTGTAGTTGTAGTTTCACATGACTGTGTAGTTGTAGTTGTAGTTTCACATGACTGTGTGCTGTAGTTGTAGTTTCACATGACTGTGTAGTTGTAGTTTCACATGACTGTGTAGTTGTAGTTTCAGATGACTGTGTAGTTGTAGTTTCAGATGACTGTGTAGTTGTAGTTTCACATGACTGTGTAGTTGTAGTTTCACATGACTGTGTAGTTGTAGTTTCACATGACTGTATACTGTAGTTGTAGTTTCACATGACGGTGTAGTTGTAGTTGTAGTTTCACATGACTGTATACTGTAGTTGTAGTTTCACATGACTGTGTAGTTGTAGTTTCACATGACTGTGTAGTTGTAGTTTCACATGACTGTGTAGTTGTAGTTTCACATGACTGTGTAGTTGTAGTTTCACATGACTGTGTAGTTGTAGTTTCACATGACTGTGTAGTTGTAGTTTCACATGACTGTATACTGTAGTTTCACATGACTGTGTAGTTGTAGTTTCACATGACTGTGTAGTTGTAGTTTCACATGACTGTATACTGTAGTTGTAGTTTCACATGACGGTGTAGTTGTAGTTGTAGTTTCACATGACTGTATACTGTAGTTGTAGTTTCAGATGACTGTGTAGTTGTAGTTTCAGATGACTGTGTAGTTGTAGTTTCACATGACTGTATACTGTAGTTGTAGTTTCACATGACGGTGTAGTTGTAGTTGTAGTTTCACATGACTGTATACTGTAGTTGTAGTTTCACATGACTGTGTAGTTGTAGTTTCACATGACTGTGTAGTTGTAGTTTCACATGACTGTGTAGTTGTAGTTTCACATGACTGTGTAGTTGTAGTTTCACATGACTGTGTAGTTGTAGTTTCAGATGACTGTGTAGTTGTAGTTTCACATGACTGTGTAGTTGTAGTTTCACATGACTGTGTAGTTGTAGTTTCACATGACTGTGTAGTTGTAGTTTCACATGACTGTATACTGTAGTTGTAGTTTCACATGACGGTGTAGTTGTAGTTGTAGTTTCACATGACTGTATACTGTAGTTGTAGTTTCAGATGACTGTGTAGTTGTAGTTTCAGATGACTGTGTAGTTGTAGTTTCACATGACTGTGTAGTTGTAGTTTCACATGACTGTGTAGTTGTAGTTTCACATGACTGTATACTGTAGTTGTAGTTTCACATGACGGTGTAGTTGTAGTTGTAGTTTCACATGACTGTATACTGTAGTTGTAGTTTCACATGACTGTGTAGTTGTAGTTTCAGATGACTGTGTAGTTGTAGTTGTAGTTTCACATGACTGCGTGGGTGTAGTTTCACATGACTGTGTAGTTGTAGTTTCACATGACTGTATACTGTAGTTGTAGTTTCACATGACTGTATAGTTGTAGTTTCACATGACTGTGTAGTTGTAGTTTCACATGACTGTATACTGTAGTTATAGTTTCACATGACTGTGTAGTTGTAGTTTCAGATGACTGTGTAGTTGTAGTTTCAGATGACTGTGTAGTTGTAGTTTCAGATGACTGTGTAGTGTAGTTTCAGATTACTGTGTAATGTAGTTTCAGATGACTGTGTAGTTGTAGTTTCACATGACTGTGTAGTTGTAGTTTCACATGACTGTGTAGTTGTAGTTTCACATGACTGTATACTGTAGTTGTAGTTTCACATGACGGTGTAGTTGTAGTTGTAGTTTCACATGACTGTATACTGTAGTTGTAGTTTCACATGACTGTGTAGTTGTAGTTTCAGATGACTGTGTAGTTGTAGTTTCACATGACTGTATACTGTAGTTGTAGTTTCACATGACGGTGTAGTTGTAGTTGTAGTTTCACATGACTGTATACTGTAGTTGTAGTTTCACATGACTGTGTAGTTGTAGTTTCACATGACTGTGTAGTTGTAGTTTCACATGACTGTGTAGTTGTAGTTTCACATGACTGTGTAGTTGTAGTTTCAGATGACTGTGTAGTTGTAGTTTCACATGACTGTGTAGTTGTAGTTTCACATGACTGTGTAGTTGTAGTTTCACATGACTGTGTAGTTGTAGTTTCACATGACTGTATACTGTAGTTGTAGTTTCACATGACGGTGTAGTTGTAGTTGTAGTTTCACATGACTGTATACTGTAGTTGTAGTTTCAGATGACTGTGTAGTTGTAGTTTCAGATGACTGTGTAGTTGTAGTTTCACATGACTGTGTAGTTGTAGTTTCACATGACTGTGTAGTTGTAGTTTCACATGACTGTATACTGTAGTTGTAGTTTCACATGACGGTGTAGTTGTAGTTGTAGTTTCACATGACTGTATACTGTAGTTGTAGTTTCACATGACTGTGTAGTTGTAGTTTCAGATGACTGTGTAGTTGTAGTTGTAGTTTCACATGACTGCGTGGGTGTAGTTTCACATGACTGTGTAGTTGTAGTTTCACATGACTGTATACTGTAGTTGTAGTTTCACATGACTGTGTAGTTGTAGTTTCACATGACTGTGTAGTTGTAGTTTCACATGACTGTATACTGTAGTTATAGTTTCACATGACTGTGTAGTTGTAGTTTCAGATGACTGTGTAGTTGTAGTTTCAGATGACTGTGTAGTTGTAGTTTCAGATGACTGTGTAGTGTAGTTTCAGATTACTGTGTAATGTAGTTTCAGATGACTGTGTAGTTGTAGTTTCACATGACTGTGTAGTTGTAGTTTCACATGACTGTGTAGTTGTAGTTTCACATGACTGTGTAGTTGTAGTTTCACATGAATGTGTAGTTGTAGTTTCACATGACTGTGTAGTTGTAGTTTCACAACTGTATAGTTGTAGTTTCACATGACTGTGTAGTTGTAGTTTCACATGACTGTGTAGTTGTAGTTCCAGATGACTGTGTAGTTGTAGTTTCAGATGACTGTGTAGTTGTACGTTCAGATGACTGTGTAGTTGTACGTTCAGATTACTGTGTGGATGTCGTTTCACATGACTGTGTAGTGCTAAACAGAGTCCCAAACCAGACAGCTGTCACCCTCCATCCTGCCCCCCCCCCCCCCCCCCCCCCCCCACACACCATTCTGATTGGCAGGCCTCCTGTTTCCCCTTAATTCCTCTTGATTTAGCCAATAAATTACACTTCCAAACCTGCTAAAGCATTTACAGGTATTAGAAGCAGAACACTCCACAATTAAGGCCCCTTCAGGTAATTACAGGGCTAATTTAACGGCAAGCAACTGCCACTTCTCTATGTTCAACATGTTGCCCCCGTTTGGCTGTTTCTCCATCATACTTCAGAATGGGAAATGAAATTCCCTTTTTTTCATAGACTTTTGTGTTTGCCTAACTAAACACTTTATGTAAAAATAATGACAGATCCCCTACAGAATGTAAATTATCTTAGAAAAAAAAAAGGTTCCAAAGATTTTTTTTCAGCTGTCGCCACAGGATAACCCTTTTTGGTTGCAGGTAGTACTCTGTGGAAAGGGTTCTACCTGGAACCCAAAAGGGTTCTACCTGGATCCAAAAAGGGTTTTAGGTCATTTCTTTCTAGGGGTGTATGACATAAAACAGCTTGCTTCATATTTCAGACCAAATTCTTTACACTTTACACCCCTCCATGACCAGACATTCACATGGTATCCTGCCCTCTTCTGTTATTATGATATCAGTATCATTACTGTCAGTATAATGTGGTGATCCACAGCCTGCTACACTAGTGTCTCCAGAGGTCTCTAGCGTAAAGCAGGCCTGTCAGGCTGATGTCTCAGTGGTGATCTCATCTTGTCCTGGAGGTTGGAGTACAGGTGGAAGTGTATCTGATGCCCCAGAGGGTTGCCTGATGAGGGGGTCAGACCTCCACCCCAGCCCCTGGGCAGATGGTCAGCTTGCCTTCTCAAAGCCAAGACACATTGAGCGGTCATTGAGATTCGGTGACATTTATCTGTAATAGACTTTTGCGAGGGGTGGGGAGGTGTGTGTGCGTGCGCGTGTGTGTGTGTTTGTGTGTACTCACTCATGCATGCGTGTGTGTGTGTGTGCGTACAGACACACACACACACACACACACACACATACAGGCTTTTAGTAGTAGGTGTGTGGTGAAGGTTGTTGGACCATGGTTGAGAAGGAGAGCCTGTCACTACATATGCCCTTCCCATGGCCCTGGAAGATAAGTTCACAAAGCCAAAGTAATTATCCACTCATCTCTCACTGCAGGCTGTGTGGTTAGACATATGCCTGTGTGTGTGTGCGTGTGTGTGTGTGTGTGTGTGTGCGCGCGTGCGTGTGTGTGTGTGCGTGCGTGCATGCACGTGTGTGTGACTCCCCGTATTCTTTCCACATGTGTGATGGAAAGGAAGAAAACATTGATATCTCGGATGGAACTGTTAAGATATGCATTGTTGTGTTAGATTGCTCACGTCATTGTGTCCCCTGAATGGCTCAGAATGGAGGATGGTGGGCTACAGGGCATATCCACTGACCTGAACACTCCTGCTTACTGACCCTGTAACTCTGTAGAGTGCACGTAATTGCCGACACTTGGTTGTTTGTCTCTTTAACTGCCAACGGTGACCGTGTTTGACGAGGCCCCTGGACTCCTGTCCTGATGTATGACGTTTAGGCCATTTTTGCATTAAACTCCTCTCTCTTTCCGTTCCTCTCTTTCCTCTGTCTCTCTCCTCACTATTTCCTCTCTCTCTCTCTCTCTCTCTCTCTCAAATTGCTTCACCCATGTCCTCCTCCTTTGTCTTGCCAGCGGTACACCCATTTAAAGTGAACACTCCACATGGCCAGAGCCTAACTCCCTATTCTTCACAACCCACATACACACCATTTCATTCCCCCCCCCTCTCGTCCTTCCATCGGCTCCCTCCCCATTCACCTGGTCTTGTTAGCAGTCCTCTTACTGTCTCAAGCTGGGCTGTGGGGTGTGTGTATAGCTTGGCCTTTGTTATATTTCACTCCTCTGCTTTCTGGATGCCACGCTTTGAACAAATGCCTCAAATACGGACCCACAAAATATCATCATTCACCCTGTCACTCAGCACACCACCTGCAATCTTCTGTGCAGTGGGGTGCCCAACCACAGCGTCTAAACAGGGTATATGCACTCTAGAGCAATCAGAGGTCTTGCTGTTCCAAATGCCTCTTTCTGTCCGGTCCTTTTTACTGAAAGCATCAAGCACTACACAGTCTTTCAACAAGGAAAAAGGGCAGTCCAGTATTCCATCTTTGCATTCTTCTATCTGTGTATAAACTCAGCTGGGTTATAAAAGCGGACTGATTCGATGGATAGGACAGACACGGTGGGGTAATGCAGTTGCGCCGGAAGCTTCCGGGTGCTGCTTTTGATTGACTAGGGCCGTAGTCTTCCAAACATTTGCTCTTTATTACTCTCCGCTAAGGTTAGCTGTACTTGGTTTTCCTCTGGGCAGAAGCACGGGTTCAAATAGAATCGTTTGTCTCTTCCTTTGCATGTCCCATAAGTGTAAAATATATGCCTTAAATTCTGAGAGTTCTGCTACACAATCCAACTTTAGAATCGTCTCCTTTGTAAGACGCAGGGGATTTTGCTTGTGATGTGACAGGTTGCTGTTAGCCCAAGTTGTTTTTGACAGAGCACAATGAAGGGGGGGGGGGGGGGGGGGGGAACATAAAAGCAGCATATTGAATTTTTCTTCAGAGGTGGATTGCAGTCGCTGGAATCAATTTCTTTATTTCTCTTTCTTACTTTAAAACGTCTTTGTTTACTCAATGTCTTTACTTTGTCGTGACTGTTACGCACATTCTGTCTGATTGAATTTGGCCCTTGGAGAAATGTAGTGGTCCTGAGCACTTATTTGAATTCACGGCCGGACTGGTTGGAAGCATCTTTTACAGATCTAGTTTTATGCTATGATGAAAACCACTATTTTCTTTTACTTTTGTCCGAATGCAATTTGTGATTGCATGACATATTTTACTGCTACATGGCAGCCAGTCTATGAGATGTCCATTTTGGATCAGTGTTTTATCTCCCTGCCCCATCTCTCTTTCTCTCTCTTCACCTCTCTACCGCTTCACTTCTCCATCTCTTTCCCTCATTCACCTGTCTATGTTATTTTTAAACGTCTGTGTGCGTGTGCACAAGGATCCGTGCGTGCGTGCGTGCGTGTGTGCGTGTGCGTGTGCGTGTGTGTGTAGCCACTGTCGGTCCAGGGCTGACCAATAGCTGTACCAGACAATCACTCACCTGCGTCTTCCTGTCCGCAAACTCTAGCCCTGCCTCCCTCCCTGTCTCCTTCAGCCTCCTCCAAGAGGTCTCAATGCCCGTGTGTGGTAGACCTCCCACTGTTCTCAAGGTTGTCCTCACCCTCACCCCTCTCCTCCACCCTAACACCTGAAGGGAATTTGACGGGTTTGAGGATGTGAGGGTTGACTTGCTTCTCTCACTCATGCTCTCCTCCTGTCTCTACCCTCCTTTTTTTTCTCCTCCTCTCTTGATCTTTTCTTGGAAACCCAACCACCTGCTGGCACGCTGCCCATAGTTTGACACCTCTTTCCTTGTTTTGGGGTGTCAGCCTGCCTGTAGTTTTCTCTAGGCCCTGCCAACAGTGTGGGGCTTCTGCAGGTATGCCTCCACTGCAGGTATGGAGGCCTCTCCTTGTGAACCATGAGAGGGCAAGGGCACAGGCGATACGAGTAAACTTGGTGCAGGTATGTGCAGGCTTCTTGAAGAGAGCACCTCCGTATGTGTACCTACCAGTGGCAGTGTGTTCTAGTACGCTGGTTGTAGTCTACTGAAGCTGTAGTGAATGTGTCAGGAGTGCCTGTAGCAGAGGAGAGGAGCCACAGCCTGATGTGTGTCTGTGCAGCTCAGTGGTGAGATATTGCTGTTGTCTGTGTTACTCACCGCAACATCTTTGGCGTGACAGTGCTGATGATAATCCATCTCCCTCCTTCTATTTCTCTCACCCTCACTCTGACGTACCACGTCTCCCTCTCAATCGCTCAAACCCATTTCTCTCTCTCCGTCTCCCCCTTTCTCTCTCCCTCTTTCTATGTATCTCCCATTCTTTCTCTGTCCCTTGTCTGTCTCTCTCTCTATCTCTCTTTTTCTCTCTCTTTCTTTTTCTCTCTCTCTGTCTCCCCCCACTGCATCTCTTCTTCTCTCTTTCATTGTCACATTATAATGGAGCACTTTGAGAATACATAGTAGGGGGACTTACTGTTGGGAAGTGTGTGTGCCTGCGTGCAAGGCAGCATTTACAAAGGGCTCTACCCTCAGGAGGCAATAGATCACTGCAGTGGGGAAGAGGAGAGAGAGCATACAGTAGTGCTAGTTTACAGCGGGTGATCAGCATACAGCCAGCTAGCTACAGAGAATCAAAGCTTGGCTATTTATTTTAGGGGCACATTTGTGCGTCGGAGAACAGTGACCGGGACTATCAAAGGCCTCATCCACAAATGAAGCTGTCAAAGTGGGCCGACAGCTGAGTCCTGAGGCGAAGTTCTCTCTCTCGCTCTCTCCCCCAGTTATTCTGATCGCCATGAAAACCTTGCAGCTCAGAAAAAAAGGCCAAAACGAACCAAGAGCGTGTGTAACGGCGTCCGTGATGAGATGAATTATGAATGTGCCGAGAGGATTAGACAACAATGAGTAAAATCACTGGGATCCTCCTCTAGCTTCCTCACCCTGAGCACATTCACTAATTAGTACTTTCACACGCACACACACACACACACACACACACACACACACACACACACACACACACACACACACACACACACACACACACACACACACACACACACACACACACACACAGTGCATCATTATTGCATTAGGCACACCAAGTTATGAGTCACTGTATTGTATACTGTTGAGTTAATATAATTAGTATTGCAAATGTTTGTGGAATGTTAATATGATTGTATGATTCTGTAAATGTTGTAGATTTTGTATCAGGGTGCTATTCATGGTTTAGGCAGTTATACTATGCTACCCCCTATGCATAGGCAATTATCTTAGCAATCCCACAATTACATGAAAAGTATCATCACTCATTTTCTTCAACTGTTAATAGGTAGCAAGCACAATGTGGAACGGTTAGATTTAAATAAGTATGCCCTTTCCCCCCTTTGTAGCCTCCTTCTATGATTGCGCACACACTGTGAAAACATAACATTTCAAAATAGAGATATATATTTTTCGCATAATTGCGCAGTATATTTGTATAATAGACACAATTCAAACCAACTAATTAGTATCCATGCACCGATATAGAGAGAGGGAGAGAGGGAAAGGCGGTGGGAGGAGGGGGTGAGGGTAGATAATTAGACTGAATTAAGCCATCTCTTTTAATCCATCCCTTGAAAGAGAGAAAGAAAGGATGGGGTTTAGGGGGCTGGGGTGAGGTCTACACATTCACCCTTCTGCACTTTACTTCTCATCCAGGCTCTCCCTCCCTCTCTCCCTCTCTCCCTCTCTCCCTCCCTCCCTCCCTCTCTCCCTCACTCTCCCTTCTTTTTACTCCTCTGTCTGACACTCTCGCTGAATGTGTGGGAACTGGGAGGCATGGTGCTTTAAAGACACAGAATGGATCAGCTTGTGTTTCTAAGGCTGTAGAAGTGTCCCATTGTCATGATGTCAGTGCAACTCAAGAAGGCTGACCTCTGGACCCTATGGATTCATGGGTGCCCATCGCCCCCCATTTTTACAGGCCAGATTGCCATTGTCCGCCCACTAGGGGGTATCCGAGCCTTTTGCTATGGAATTCAAGGCACTTATAGCAGACGACACAAAACGTTCTTCTGCCGAGCCGCGCCATCATCCACTCGCCTCTCTCTCTTACTCTCGCTGTCTCTCTCTCTCTCTCTCTCTCACACACACACTGGCTCTCTTGCCGTCTCTGATGGTCGGTCTCCAAAAATATAGCATGCGCCGCCAGGTGTCGCAAATACATCGTCGGAGGGTTGTGGTTTCAGTTGAAATAAGTCAAGGCACGTATGTGGGGGATTTGAGCTGACTGGAGCTCTGTGTGTGTGTGTGTGTGTGTGTGTGTGTGTGTGTGTGTGTGTGTGTGTGTGTGTGTGTGTGTGTGTGTGTGTGTGTGTGTGTGTGTGTGTGTGTGTGTGTGTGTGTGTGTGTGTGTGTGTGTGTGTGTGTGTGTGTGCGTGCGTGCGTGTGTGTGGAGGTCAGAACAGGTCAATAGATTGTCCCTCAGATGTTTGATATTTGATGTATAAGAGAGGGCCAGAGTGAAGGGATAAGTGCGTCCATGACAGAGGCATCTGGCTGCCACAATCCGCCACCTCAGCACACAGAAGAAGAAAAAAGAGTGGAATCAACAATGAAAAGGGCTGCTTTATCCAGAGAGGGTTAGAAAGGGAAAACCTACAGGATCAGAAGGGGACGAATACAGCTGACAAACTCTGAAAAATCATTGCAAATCAACGATGCTAATTACCGTGTGCACACACACGCACGCACACGTACCCAACCCCCATTCCACAAAGGCTACACACACATAAACATATTCTCCCTGAGAAATGACTAAGAGGAATATGTGTTTGAAAGTGCTTTGTTTGCAGTTGAAGGGGGGGGGGGGGGGGGGGGGGGGGGGGGGGGGGGGGGGGGGGGGGGGGGGGGGGGGGGGAGACACAGCCTGCATGCCTGCGCGTATGTCCTCAGATCCGGCTGTGTTAGAGCCGGAGATTCCCCAGAGTGGAGCTATCCCAACAACACAGACTCGCTCCTTCGGGGAGAAAAGTTTACTGCCTGACGCTTTTGTAGTGAGACTCAAAAGAGTTGCGGCAGTCAGCATTAAAGGCCCAGATCTAAGCAGATGCCTCCAACAGAAATACCTACAGATGAGGGGGGAAACGGGGGAAGATTGAGACATTAAAGACAAACGTTAAACGCTCTCTTTATGTGCGCTTAGTAGCCCGTCGACGACAACAAAAACAAAACGACAACCGTAATCGCAACGCTCTTTGTTTGTGCGTTTTCTTCTTTTTCTTTGAGGCAGTCGTAGACGCTGATTTAATATTCACCCCGGGTGGTTACCAGGGCAATGTGGTGGCGGTGGCTGCATGGTGGATCGATGACATCATGGTGGTTGGGCTGGGCTGTGATGTATTGTTGTGTGTGTGTGTGTGAGAGGCAGAGGGCCTGGGTGCTGGCTAGACTTGGCAGCCTGGGCTGGCTTCATCAGATCATGGCGGCGGGCTGGCGGTGGCATGGCATGGTGGTCTGTTGTGGCGTGCATCTCTCTGCCCCTTCCCGTGTCCCTGCCTCGATCCACACATAGCACAGTGGTGGCTTGTCCCGCCGCCGTGTTCTCCACGAGGACAAATTCATTATTCAACGCACAGCCTCAATTCAATTTGAATTCGCCAGTTCAAGTAACCTTTTAGCATGCCACATGTATTATTTAGGCCAATGCTTTGGCCCTGTTTAGATCTGGAGCTTATCGGATTATTTCAGCCTGTTATCACAGTTGCATTGTACTGTGATATACACTGAGTGTACAAAACACTAGGAACACTTGCTCCTTCCATGACATAGACTGACCAGGTGAATCCAAGTGAAAGTTATGATGCCTTATTGATGTCATCTGTTAAATCCACTTCAATCAGTGTAGACGAAGGGGAGGAGACGGGTTAAAGAAGGATTTTTAAGCCTTGAGACAATTGAGACATGGATTGTGTATGTGTGCCATTCAGAGGGTGAATGGGCAAGATAATAGATTTGAAGTGCCTTTGAACGAGGTATGGTAGTAGGTGCAAGGCGCACCGGTTTGTGCCAAGAACTGCAATGCTGCTGGGGTTTTCACGCTCAACATTTTCCTGTGTGTATCAAGAATGGTCCACCGCCCAGAGGACATCCAGCCAACTTGACACAACTGTCAACATGGGCCAGCATCCCTGTGGAACGCTTTCGACACCTTGTAGAGTCCCTGCCCAGACAAATTGAGGCTGTTCTGAGGGCAAAAAAGGGGTGCAACTCAATATTAGGAAGGTGTTCCTAATGTGGTGTACGCTCAGTGCATGTTGGGCTCCAAGCCAGTGTTTTCCAGTTAGCTGCATACCTTTTCTGCATACCTTTTCTGTTGAATACTATTGAGTGTATTGTCCAAAACAGTGTGTGTGTGTGTTTGTGCGCACCTACTTGTCCTCACCCACACATAAAGACCCATCAGGGTTGAAAGGGGCGAGGGGTCCACGCCTGATAGCTCGGTGTCCAAATCACCAGGTCATGAGTTGGTCAACAAGGTCATCGGCTGTGCGTCAGCACAGCTAGCTGGACATTAGCTATAGTGACTATTGCTAACACCAAGCTAACCTGCTGACACCATGCAACATTGCATTCTCACTCACTTGGTGTTTTCTCCCCTTAATATTATCTACCTCATCAACGGAAGAAAGTGTGGAGACAGAGAGGGACAAAACAGGACTAACATTAAGAGGAACATCTCCAAACTGCTCTGTCGAGGGAACAGCCTTGATTGGTCCCTCTCCATGTCACCTCCCCCAAACTGGCTCTCCTCTCCTCTCCCCTCCTCTCCGCCATCCTACCAGGGACCCAGCCGCCTTTGTCAGGAACACTGCGACCGCACAAAGCCAGAGGAGATGTCACAACAAACAAAAAAGTCCAAGTGAACCCCCCCCCCCGCCAAATGTAATCAGGCTGCATTGATTGAGCTCTGAATGGAGAGTACCTTTAGTGTGTCTCTCATCCGAGAAGGCCTTAGCCTTCACCGGGGCCGCAGACAGCCAGGGGCCTTCAGCATTCATTTTCCCTTCTCTTTTATACCTCCGTCGCCGCAAGAAAGACAAAAGAGTTTTGAGGGACGGCGTTGCATTTGATTATTTATCAGTCCACGTATTCTCTGTCTCCTCGGGTGTGCCTGCGCTACATTTGGCCAGGGTCATTGGTTTGCTTGTGTTTTCAAAATGATATGGTGAGGCAATTAAGGCTGAACCTTGAGTCGTGGACAGCTACTTACTACTCCTAATCCTGGGATTATAAAGGTTATATTCAAGAGATGTCTAATAGCTCTTTACGGTGTTCAGACTTGGGTGAGCGGTTCTTCATTACACGATGTTAAGGTAATCTGTTCTATATAAAGACTAAATCTCCCCATTAGTGATGTAACCATATTGCGTCCTATGGGAATCTATGACATTTGATATGAAATGATTTCATCCATAATGTGTGGTTTTATCTAATGTTCTGTACAATGCAACAGGGTCCTGCTTATTATTGTATAATAATGCTCTGGCATTATAGAGTGGTCGTATTGATCTTGGAAGTAAAACCATTTATTGTAGAGGTAAATGTTATTAGTTTAATATTGGAGTCTTGCTAATTTAATAGAGTTTAACATGTGTAATGCTTTAAGCCGGAGGGGTCTTTTCCCACTGCCGTACACCTCACCTCACACCACAGTGACAGACAGACAGACGTATTCACCGGCACTGTTTCTCGCATCCACCACAATGTTGTCATCTAAAAGTAGAAATTGTATCAACAAATATTGATTCACAAGGGAACAAATTGTTGCCCATACGAACCAATCGAATATGTTCTGTGTTAGACACTTGGTCAGTGCTTAGTACATCCAAATAAGTACTGGAAATGTCCTTTTTGTCGTTCGAATGTGTAAAGAATGTTATACATCATGCATTGTATACAACGTTAATACACGACGGTATGCAATATATTTGTCATGATTTGGAGTGTGAAAGGGGAAAGGAGAAAGCTGAGTAGTCAGGGCAGTGTATGAGTGCGTCCCTGTGTGTTTCAGCGCTCATCTGTCCTCAATGAGTCCTCTATCACTACCTCTCCCGGGTACTGTAGATTCAAATCTCATCCATTATTGAAATATAAAAGGAATTACACTAGCGGCGAGGCTAGTTCTGCAGCTGTGGTTAGCTCACTGGTCAGGTAGTGGTCAGGTAGGGGCTGGGCTACTGAGAGGTCAAAAGGTCAACCCTGGCTAAGACACACTGGATACCACCACACTCCTGCCTAAAGGTTACAGTATACCAGACCTGAAGTCTTATATGTACAGAGTGTAACTGTCATGTTGATATGCTGTGTCATCTTTATTTTTGCTTCGTTTTAGGAGACAGCTACAGAGCTTCCAAGTCTTTCCTTACCCTACCTCCAAGCGGTTTAGTTTTTTAGATTTGATGGTTATGCGCAAGCTCCTGTTCATGGGGTTTATCCCAATATTCTCGCACTTGTTCACTTCCCTTCACTGATTTGAAAGGAAATTACTGGTATATGAAATATGGTGGAAACTCCATCTAGTCTCATGAACATCCAATCCGGTGCGTTTAGATTTGTGGGAGATTTGTGGGAAATTTGTGGGAAATAGTGAACGAGTGTACACTTCCGGTAACGGCTGATTTCCCCCTCTTCGTCTGAAGAGGAGGTGTAGGGATCGGACCAAAATGCAGCGGGTGATGAATACATGATGAATTTATTTAGACAAGACGAAACACGAAGTACACTTGAATAAATTACAAAATAACAAAAACGACGTAGACCGACCTGGACATGAGAACTTACACAAAACGAAGAACGCACGAACAGGAACAGACTAGACAAACGAAACAGTCCCGTGTGGTACAAACACTGACACGGAAGACAATCACCCACAAACAAACGGTGTGAACAGCCTACCTTAATATGGTTCTCAATCAGAGGAAACGTCAAACACCTGCCCCTAATTGAGAACCATATCAGGCAACACATTGAACCCAACATAGAAACGCATAACATAGACTACCCACCCAGCTCACGCCCTGACCATACTAAACAAATACAAAAACAACGGAAAACAGGTCAGGAACATGACAGAACCCCCCCCTCAAGGTGCGAACTCCGGGCGCACCACCTAAAAATCTAGGGGAGGGTCTGGGTGGGCATCTGTCCGCGGTGGCGGCTCCGGCGCAGGACGAGGACACCACCACCATTGTCTTTGTCCCCCTCCTTAGCGTCCTTTGAGTGGCGATCCTCGCCCCCGACCCTGGTCTAGGAACCTTAACAAAGGTCCCCCCTAGATAGAGGAGATAACTCAGGACATAGAGGTAGCTCAGGACAGAGAGGTAGCTCAGGACAGAGAGGTAGCTCAGGACAGAGGGGCAACTCCGGACTGAAGAGCAGCTCCGGACAGAGAGGCAGCTCTGGACTGAATGGTCGCTCCGGACTGAATGGTCGCTCCGGACTAGTGGCAGCTCCGGACTGGAGGGCAGCTCATGACTGGAGGGCAGCTCATGACTGGAGGGCAGCTCATGACTGGAGGGCAGCTCATGACTGGAGGGCAGCTCATGACTGGAGGGCAGCTCATGACTGAAGGGCAGCTCATGACTGAAGGGCAGCTCATGACTGGCTGACGGCTCTGGCTGCTCCTGTCTGGCGGAAGGCTCTGGCTGCTCCTGTCTGGCGGAAGGCTCTGGCGGCTCCTGTCTGGCGGAAGGCTCTGGCGGCTCCTGTCTGGCGGAAGGCTCTGGCGGCTCCTGTCTGGCGGAAGGCTCTAGCGGCTCCTGTCTGGCGGAAGGCTCTAGCGGCTCCTGTCTGGCGGACGGCTCTAGCGGCTCCTGTCTGGCGGACGGCTCTAGCGGCTCCTGACTGACGGACGGCTCTGAAGGCTCAGGACAGACGGGCGGCTTTGAAGGCTCAGGACAGACGGGCGGCTTTGAAGGCTCAGGACAGACGGGCAGCGCAGGCGGCGCTTGGCAGACGGACAGCTCAGACGGCGTTGGGCAGACGGGCAGTTCAGGCGCCACTGGGCAGACGGCAGACTCTGGCCGGCTGAGGTGCACTGTAGGCCTGGTGCGTGGTACCGGAACTGGAGGTACCGGGCTAAGGACACGCACCTTAAGGCTAGTGCGGGGAGCAGCAACAGGATGCACAGGACTCTGGAGGCGCACAGGAGGCTTGGTGCGTGGTGCCGGAACTGGTGGTACCGGGCTGAAAACACGCACCATAGGGCTAGTGCGTGGAGGAGGAACAGGGCTCTGGAGACGCACAGGAAGCCTGGTGCGTGGTGTAAGCACTGGTGGTACTGGGCTGGGGCGGGGAGGTGGCGCCGGATATACCGGACCATGCAGGCGTACTGGCTCCCTTGAGCACTGAGCCTGCCCAACCTTACCTGGTTGTATGCTCCCCGTAGCCCGACCAGTGCGGGGAGGTGGAATAACCCGCACTGGGCTGTGTAGGCGAACCGGGGACACCATGCGTAAGGCTGGTGCCATGTATGCCGGCCCGAGGAGACGCACTGGAGACCAGACGCGTTGAGCCGGCTTCATGGCACCTGGCTCAATACTCAATCTAGCCCTGCCAGTGCGGGGAGGTGGAATAACCCGCACCGGGCTATGCACACGTACAGGAGACACCGTGCGCTCTACCGCATAACACGGTGTCTGCCCGTACTCTCGCTCTCCACGGTAAGATCGGGAAGTTGGCGCAGGTCTCCTACCTGACTTCGCCACACTACCCTTTAGCCCCCCCCAAGAAATTTTTGAGCTTGACTCACAGGCTTCCGTGCTAGCCGCGTACCTTCATAACGCCGGTTCCTCTCTCCGGTTGCCTCTGCTCTCCTAACTGCCTCCAGCTGTTCCCATGGGAGGCGATCCTTTCCAGCCAGGATCTCCTCCCATGTGTAGCAACCCTTGCCGTCCAAAACGTTCTCCCATGTCCATTCCTCCTTCGTGCGCTGCTGCTGCTTTTTCCACCGCTGCTTGGTCCTTTGTTGGTGGGTGATTCTGTAACGGCTGATTTCCCCCTCTTCGTCTGAAGAGGAGGTGTAGGGATCGGACCAAAATGCAGCGGGTGATGAATACATGATGAATTTATTTAGACAAGACGAAACACGAAGTACACTTGAATAAATTACAAAATAACAAAAACGACGTAGACCGACCTGAACATGAGAACTTACACAAAACGAAGAACGCACGAACAGGAACAGACTAGACAAACGAAACAGTCCCGTGTGGTACAAACACTGACACGGAAGACAATCACCCACAAACAAACGGTGTGAACAGCCTACCTTAATATGGTTCTCAATCAGAGGAAACGTCAAACACCTGCCCCTAATTGAGAACCATATCAGGCAACACATTGAACCCAACATAGAAACACATAACATAGACTACCCACCCAGCTCACGCCCTGACCATACTAAACAAATACAAAAACAGCGGAAAACAGGTCAGGAACGTGACAATATTCTAACCTTGTCTCTGATTTTCAAGCATACTTAAGTCATAACTGGGACTGGACCATTCAGGGACACTCAGCACCTCTTGAAAATACATTCTGGTGTGTCTTTCTCATTAACATTTGTGTAATTGTCCCGATAAAAAATACAACTATGCCAGGGTTTTCAAAAAGAACACTGCGTGTTTTCCTGTAACTTTTTACCTGGGGTTTGCTCCTTACATATTTTTTTGATCCTGTCAAACTCCTCAGTCCCTGCAGGTGAGGAGAATACCCATAACATGATGATGCCACCACAATACTTGAAAATAAAGAGGACAAATGAGGCTGATAAGTAATACTGCAAGACAACACTGCAAATAAATTACCTTTTTGGCCTAAATTAAAAGCTACAGGTTTTGGTCAAATCCAATAAAACCACACAGAGTGAAATCCTCTGTATTTTCAAGTATGGTGGTGGCAGCACCATGTTATGGGTATGATTGTCATTGGCATGGACTGGGGAGTTTGTCAGGATCAAAAGAATTATGAGAGGAAAAACCCACCTCAGACTTTTTTTTAAAGCGGGACAATTGCACATGTTAATGCCAGGTGTTGAGTGTTCCTTAGT
>NC_052324.1:6547156-6557156 GCF_016432855.1 Salvelinus namaycush | reverse complement strand
TTGTCTCTGTGTTGGATACATTTGTTCTTGGTCTTGACTCCGTCTCGGACAGTAAGGACAGCCGAGACCAGGAGCCTCCTTTCAGCTTCCGTTCAGTCAGCGCATAAAACTGCTTCGCCAGGCCAAATATATACACTTCTTTCTTGAAACTAAATCGTAACAGCCTTTATATCTATTATAGACATGTTAGTACAGTGGTGAACCTATAGGTCTTCAGTGTGTGACAGGTTAGTACAGTGGTGAACCTATAGGTCTTCAGTGTGTGACAGGTTAGTACAGTGGTGAACCTATAGGTCTTCAGTGTGTGACAGGTTAGTACAGTGGTGAACCTATAGGTCTTCAGTATGTGACAGGTTAGTACAGTGGTGAACCTATAGGTCTTCAGTGTGTGACAGGTTAGTACAGTGGTGAACCTATAGGCCTTCAGTGTGTGACAGGTTAGTACAGTGGAGAACCTATAGGTCTTCAGTGTGTGACAGGTTAGTACAGTGGAGAACCTATAGGCCTTCAGTGTGTGACAGGTTAGTACAGTGGAGAACCTATAGGTCTTCAGTATGTGACAGGTTAGTACAGTGGTGAACCTATAGGTCTTCAGTGTGTGACAGGTTAGTACAGTGGTGAACCTATAGGCCTTCAGTGTGTGACAGGTTAGTACAGTGGTGAACCTATAGGTCTTCAGTGTGTGACAGGTTAGTACAGTGGTGAACCTATAGGTCTTCAGTGTGTGACAGGTTAGTACAGTGGAGAACCTATAGGCCTTCAGTGTGTGACAGGTTAGTACAGTGGAGAACCTATAGGTCTTCAGTATGTGACAGGTTAGTACAGTGGTGAACCTATAGGTCTTCAGTGTGTGACAGGTTAGTACAGTGGTGAACCTATAGGCCTTCAGTGTGTGACAGGTTAGTACAGTGGTGAACCTATAGGTCTTCAGTGTGTGACAGGTTAGTACAGTGGTGAACCTATAGGTCTTCAGTGTGTGACAGGTTAGTACAGTGGTGAACCTATAGGCCTTCAGTGTGTGACAGGTTAGTACAGTGGTGAACCTATAGGCCTTCAGTGTGTGACAGGTTAGTACAGTGGTGAACCTATAGGCCTTCAGTGTGTGACAGGTTAGTACAGTGGAGAACCTATAGGTCTTCAGTGTGTGACAGGTTAGTACAGTGGTGAACCTATAGGTCTTCAGTGTGTGACAGGTTAGTACAGTGGAGAACCTATTGGTCTTCAGTGTGTAACAGGTTTATACAGTGGTGAACCTATAGGTCTTCAGTGTGTGACAGGTTAGTACAGTGGTGAACCTATAGGCCTTCAGTGTGTAACAGGTTAATACAGTGGTGAACCTATAGGTCTTCAGTGTGTGACAGGTCAGTACAGTGGTGAACCTATAGGCCTTCAGTGTGTGACAGGTTAGTACAGTGGCGAACCTATAGGTCTTCAGTGTGTAACAGGTTAATACAGTGGTGAACCTATAGGTCTTCAGTGTGTGACAGGTCAGTACAGTGGTGAACCTATAGGCCTTCAGTGTGTGACAGGTTAGTACAGTGGTGAACCTATAGGTCTTCAGTGTGTGACAGGTTAGTACAGTGGTGAACCTATAGGTCTTCAGTGTGTGACAGGTTAGTACAGTGGTGAACCTATAGGTCTTCAGTGTGTGACAGGTTAGTACAGTGGTGAACCTATAGGTCTTCAGTGTGTGACAGGTTAGTACAGTGGTGAACCTATAGGCCTTCAGTGTGTGACAGGTTAGTACAGTGGTGAACCTATAGGTCTTCAGTGTGTGACCGGTTGGTACAGTGGTGAACCTATAGGTCTTCAGTGTGTGACCGGTTGGTACAGTGGTGAACCTATAGGTCTTCAGTGTGTGACAGGTTAGTACAGTGGTGAACCTATAGGCCTTCAGTGTGTGACAGGTTAGTACAGTGGTGAACCTATAGGTCTTCAGTGTGTGACAGGTTAGTACAGTGGTGAACCTATAGGTCTTTAGTGTGTGACAGGTTAGTACAGTGGTGAACCTATAGGTCTTCAGTGTGTGACAGGTTAGTACAGTGGTGAACCTATAGGCCTTCAGTCTGTGACAGGTTAGTACAGTGGTGAACCTATAGGCCTTCAGTGTGTGACAGGTTAGTACAGTGGCGAACCTATAGGTCTTCAGTGTGTAACAGGTTAATACAGTGGTGAACCTATAGGTCTTCAGTATGTGACAGGTTAGTACAGTGGCGAACCTATAGGTCTTCAGTGTGTAACAGGTTAATACAGTGGTGAACCTATAGGTCTTCAGTGTGTGACAGGTTAGTACAGTGGCGAACCTATAGGTCTTCAGTGTGTAACAGGTTAATACAGTGGTGAACCTATAGGTCTTCAGTGTGTGACAGGTTAGTACAGTGGTGAACCTATAGGTCTTCAGTATGTGACAGGTTAGTACAGTGGTGAACCTATAGGCCTTCAGTGTGTGACAGGTTAGTACAGTGGTGAACCTATAGGTCTTCAGTGTGTGACAGGTTAGTACAGTGGAGAACCTATAGGTCTTCAGTGTGACAGGTTAGTACAGTGGTGAACCTATAGGCCTTCCGTGTGACAGGTTAGTACAGTGGTGAACCTATAGGCCTTCAGTCTGTGACAGGTTAGTACAGTGGTGAACCTATAGGTCTTCAGTGTGTGACAGGTCAGTACAGTGGTGAACCTATAGGTCTTCAGTGTGTGACAGGTTAGTACAGTGGTGAACCTATAGGTCTTCAGTATGTGACAGGTTAGTACAGTGGTGAACCTATAGGTCTTCAGTGTGTGACAGGTCAGTACAGTGGTGAACCTATAGGTCTTCAGTGTGTGACAGGTTAGTACAGTGGTGAACCTATAGGTCTTCAGTATGTGACAGGTTAGTACAGTGGTGAACCTATAGGTCTTCAGTGTGTAACAGGTTAGTACAGTGGTAAACCTATAGGCCTTCAGTGTGTGAACCTATAGGCCTTCAGTGTGTGACAGGTTAGTACAGTGGAGAACCTATAGGTCGTCAGTGTGTGACAGGTTAGTACAGTGGTGAACCTATAGACCTTCAGTGTGTGACAGGTTAGTACAGTGGTGAAGCTATAGGCCTTCAGTGTGTGACAGGTTAGTACAGTGGTGAACCTATAGGTCATCAGTGTGTGACAGGTTAGTACAGTGGTGAACCTATAGGTCTTCAGTATGTGACAGGTTAGTACAGTGGTGAACCTATAGGCCTTCAGTGTGTGACAGGTTAGTACAGTGGTGAACCTATAGGTCTTCAGTGTGTGACAGGTTAGTACAGTGGTGAACCTATAGGCCTTCAGTGTGTGACAGGTTAGTACAGTGGTGAACCTATAGGTCTTCAGTGTGTGACAGGTTAGTACAGTGGTGAACCTATAGGCCTTCAGTATGTGACAGGTTAGTACAGTGGTGAACCTATAGGTCTTCAGTGTGTGACAGGTTAGTACAGTGGTGAACCTATAGGTCTTCAGTGTGTAACAGGTTAATACAGTGGTGAACCTATAGGTCTTCAGTGTGTGACAGGTTAGTACAGTGGTGAACCTATAGGTCTTCAGTGTGTGACAGGTTAGTTCAGTGGTGAACCTATAGGCCTTCAGTGTGTGACAGGTTAATACAGTGGTGAACCTATAGGTCTTCAGTGTGTGACAGGTCAGTACAGTGGTGAACCTATAGGTCTTCAGTGTGTGACAGGTTAGTACAGTGGTGAACCTATAGGTCTTCAGTGTGTGACAGGTTAGTACAGTGGTGAACCTATAGGTCTTCAGTGTGTGACAGGTTAGTACAGTGGAGAACCTATAGGTCTTCAGTGTGTGACAGGTTAGTACAGTGGTCAACCTATAGGTCTTCAGTATGTGACAGGTTAGTACAGTGGTGAACCTATAGGCCTTCAGTGTGTGACAGGTTAGTACAGTGGTGAACCTATAGGTATTCAGTGTGTGACAGGTTAGTACAGTGGTGAACCTATAGGCCTTCAGTGTGTGACAGGTTAGTACAGTGGTGAACCTATAGGTCTTCAGTGTGTGACAGGTTAGTACAGTGGAGAACCTATAGGTCTTCAGTATGTGACAGGTTAGTACAGTGGAGAACCTATAGGTCTTCAGTGTGTGACAGGTTAGTACAGTGGAGAACCTATAGGTCTTCAGTGTGTGACAGGTTAGTACAGTGGTGAACCTATAGGTCTTCAGTGTGTGACAGGTTAGTACAGTGGTGAACCTATAGGCCTTCAGTGTGTGACAGGTTAATACAGTGGTGAACCTATAGGTCTTCAGTGTGTGACAGGTTAGTACAGTGGAGAACCTATAGGTCTTCAGTGTGTGACAGGTTAGTACAGTGGTGAACCTATAGGCCTTCAGTGTGTGACAGGTTCATGATTCTGAAAGGACATAAACCCTCATGTAGGAGAGTACACTTTTTGTAAAACACAAAGGGCCAATGGTGGAGTAGAGGGTATACGCAGGTAAACTGTATACCCACTTTTTTTTCAGTGGGCATTGCTTATACTCACTTCTTAATCCCTACTGATGTGTATCAAAGTAGTGTAGTGGACGTATGCGACTTATCAATTATGTAGCACAGTAGAGAAATCATGCACAAAGTAGCCTGAACAATCGCAGAACACGTGAAATATATTCACACACAGCCTAGTTTCAGCGGAATATCATCTGCAGCTCTCAACTGGTTTTGACATGGCTTCCATAGACTCCTGCATGGTGAGCATGTTCCTCTCCCGTTGAAAAGACCTGCGGAAGCGGTCCTCTTGTGCAGCAACCTGAAAGACCTGCATGTCTGCCACCCCAAACATCTCCCCAGGTCAACTGGACTGCACTTGACCTCCTGACCACGTGGGTGGTTGTGTGTGGCGTATTTAACCTCCTAACGCTTAAGGTGAAGGCGGGGCGAGAAAAAGATTCGTTAGAACTATTGTAAATCAAGCTGTACACCGTGAATCCCAGTACCTGACCACGATGGGGCCTTTGTCGAAGCGTGACCCCGTTTCCCCCCACACCTCACCCCATGACACCCAGCCCCCCCCCCCCCCCCCCCCCCCCCCGAGCTCTGGAAGATGGTAAAGCTCGGTGGAAGGCATGCCAAGGCAGTAGACACTTTTAAGCAAAGATTAAAGGTTTTTCTTTTTAATCAGTCATTTGGCAGCGATGTAAGAGCTTCACCCCGGCGCTGCTAAGGATCAATTTTTAATGCTGCTGTGCAGAGGGCTGCCACTTGATTGGCAAGAAGGGAGCTATTTACAAAGGATCTATTTACAAATATGATGTAGAAATATGCACATGGCACAATTGACAACTCTTAAGGAATTCTAAATGAGCTCGCTCTGTCACGAGGAACGACCTCTATGGGCCCCTGATCTCGGTAATGTGAGCGTGTCAGTAGGTTGTGCAGTGTTTGTGTGTGAAGGATCCAAGTTCACCTCCATGCGTTGCATTGTGTTGTTGAGCTCCATATTCCCCTGCCAAAGACAGAATATCTGGGTCAATCAACCAGCCAGGTCACTCCGTGATAAGAGTCAGTATTCGACGTCCATCCATGTCGTCGGGAGAGGACGTGGTAACCAGCCACTAGGGGCAACAGTGAGCGCTGTTACTTTCAAGTGTGTTTCGGTTTTGCTAGGGTGTTGTGGACCGGGATGGTAGACGGGCGAAAAGCACCAGCGTAAGCATCTGCCTCTGGCGCAAAAGGTTTCATGTTTGAATCTGCCTAAACCTTACCCTTAAAAATGTGGAGTTCATGCCTAAACTTAACCTTAAACTCCTCGAAATGTTTACGTTTGGAACAACTTTGAAATTTGACCTTCGACAAACATGGATGAACGTTCAATTCTGACGCGAGACTGTGCGAGCTAGTTGCAATCAACATCACACATCACACACAAGCGTCCCAACACACACCAATATCAACGGAATTATCTTGTCACACAAACAACAGCATAGCTATAATCAAGCAGCTTCTGTGTCCCTACCGTACCACAGACTCGTAGTGGACACCTTGCCCTCTGCTTCGTGCTGGGTAGGCAGAGGCAAGGCATGTGATTCCACTAACAAAGGCTTCGTTGAGTTCACCCCGTCGCTCCTCACTGGGCACCTTGACCCACACTGAAAGAGGACAAGGGTAGAACGAACACCTGGCTGGCCCCCTCACCTCACCCCCCCTCACCCCACACCAGACTATCCCACAGCAGGAGACCTGACACCACCTCCCCCTTCTCCCGCTCTCCCGCCCCCCAGCACACACACCATTGATCCCATGATTGACCTTGTGGAGGCAGAATCAATACACTCTTAAATGGCATCATTGTAAGCGGTTAGCTACAATGGCGAGGGGTTGTGTGCTCAGTTCATTTCCAGCGAGTTAGGCCACGCAGTACTCTAGCCCGCGTCCGCTCTCTTTCTCTCCCTGTTGATAAGCTCAGACAGGAGAGGAAGGTGGGAATAGGAGAAGTATTGAGTCCAGAGGCTCCTGTACACACATGACAAAGGGCAGAGGGCCACACAAAACTACGCATAATCACTCAAGGCTATTGCCGGGCTTTGTGTTCACTTAAAGAGGGAGGACGGCCGACGCACTCACACACACGGGCGCACACGCACGCACGCACGCACGCACGCACGCACGCACGCACGCACGCACACACACACACACACACACACACATAGAGATTAGAAAACACACAAGCACACATGGTTTTAGATCATACACTAGTACAATAAGCAGTCTTGCAGTAATGATGTATAATGTCGGGTGTATGGTCTCTCCCCTGTCTTCCTGGTGGGCTAAGGGGTAACGCCTGGGGCCGTGACAGGTCTGCGAAGCCTGTGGCTGGGGCTCCGGGGAGGAAATGACTGTAGGTGGAGGTGGTCGTTGGAGGGTTTACATTAGGCAGCTCCCCCCTCCTTCCCCTCACCTGACACCAGTAATAAAAATGAACAGCAGGTCCGGCTGCTCTAAGGGGGTAGGTGAGCGGAGATGGGGGGGAAGGGGGGGGGGGAGTGTTGTTGAGCTGGTTGGTTCGTTGGTGCTGCTGGTCACCAATTTGCCGGGTGCTCCAGACAGCAAGGTGACAGAGCTGCTGCTTGATAAACAGAGAAGCCCAGCTTCGATTTCCTATCCAGTCCTATTTGGAAACACATGGCTCTTCCTGGGTGCTAGATGCCTGGAGGAGGGAGAGGGGGAGGAGAGGCCTAGGGAGACCAGGTGCATTCCCTCCTAACCTGGCCATTTAGCTCTCCCTCAGACAGACTGACAGCAGAGATGGAGAGAGCAGGGAAAGGAGGGCTGAGAAAAAGAGAGTGTATATGGTTGAGAAAAAGAGAGTGTATATGGTTGAGAAAAAGAGAGCGGAGTACAGTTTTTTAAACACGTACACACACAAACGCACACGCAGGGACACCACAGGCCAGGTCACGCACGCACGCACGCGCGCGCGCACGCACGCACGCACGCACGCACGCACGCACGCACGCACGCGCACGCACACACACACACACACACACACACACACACACACACACACACACACACACACACACACACACACACACACACACACACACACACACACACACACTCAGGTACAGAGAGCCATGTTTTGACCTGGCTCTTCCCCCCTTCTGCTGGTCGATAAAACTGACGATACAGCTGTGAGCATACAGATGCTCTGTAACCCTCTCCATCTCTCTCTCCATCTCTCTCTCTCTCGTTCACACTTTCTCTCTCTCTCTCTGCCTCTCTCTGCCTCTCTCTCTGCCTCTCTCTCTGCCTCTCTCTCTCCATCTCTCTCTCGTTCACACTTTCTCTCTCTCCTCTCACTCTCTCTCCTCTCCTCTCCATCTCTCTCCTCTCTCTCCTCTCCCTCTCTCTCCTCTCCCTCTCTCTCCTCTCACTCTCTCCCACTCTCTCTCCTCTCCCTTTCTCTCCTCTCCTCTCCTCTCCTCTCCTCTCCTCTCCTCTCCTCTCCTCTCCTCTCCTCTCCTCTCCTCTCCTCTCCTCTCCTCTCCTCTCCTCTCCTCTCCTCTCCTCTCCCTCTCCTCTCCCTCTCCTCTCCCTCTCTCCTCTCACTCTCTCTCCTCTCTCTCCTCTTCCTCTCTTTCCTCTCACTCTCTCTCCTCTCACTCTCAGCTTAGAATAATGTGCAGCGTTATGCCTCTCAGGCAACATCAGCACTTTAAAGACCCCCACTAGCACTGGGGTGTCAAACCTTGAGATGGGGTGCTGAACTCTCTTTCTTCCCCCAGAGAGTTAAGGAGCTCAGGTTTAAACCCCTCTTCTCCCTTCCTTAACACTAGCATAAGAGGACAATTCTGGGCGCTAAGCACCAGTGATCAAACATAAACGGCTCCTCGACTTGCTCAACTCAGGACGGCCGGGCTAATAGGATTGGAATTCCCCAGGTGAGTGAGGGGACACCTCTAATCAGAATGATTAGCAAATGGCTAACGAGCCCTTACATCCAGACCTCAGACAGAGTGGGAGCTTCATGCATTGTGGCACGCAGAACCTTTGGAAGGTAATAATGGATACAGTAATGGCGCATGTATTACTACGCCGTTGGTTGTAGTACGTAATCTAACACCAATGTGACTCAATCAGAATGAGATTCAACCACACACACACGCACGCACGCACGCACACACACACACCCACACACACTGAGCTTTTATAAACTTATCACTTACACAAAAACAATTAACACAGATGGAGCTCATCACTGACTAAGCAGAAGTCACCCAGCGTGGCGAACAGAACACACAGTGTAATTACCACCCAGTTAGTTGTTGGGTCCCACTGTGCATTAATGATGCCTTGAACTGAATAATGCTCTGAGGGGAGGAGCGGGATAGGGGGGGATGGCCTCCTTACGGAAGGAGGGTGAGGGATGTGGGACACGGACCTGAAGGTGAGGTAGTGAGGGCCAGCGTATGCCAGGTGCCACAGGTCAGGACACACACACCTCTGCGGGCTCCTTCCTCTCTGTGAGGCTGCTGAGAGAGACAGAGAGGGAGAGAGACCCCCATATCTACAGGGTGAAATACCACAGTGTTGCATCACAGAAGTAAGATTTGTGACCTGTTGCCACAAGAAAAGGAAGAACAAACACCATTGTAATTACATTCCATATTTATATTTATGTTTATTTATTTTCCCTTTTGTACTTGAACTATTTGCACATAATATGACGTTTGAAATGTCTTTATTCTTTTGGAACTTTTGTGAGTGTAATGTTTACTGTTCATTTATTTCACTTTTGTTTTTTATCTATTTCACTTGCTTTGGCAATGTTAACATATGTTTCCCATGCCAATAAAGCCCCTTAAATGAGAGACAGCCGTACGTTTTAATGTCAGTGAGTGTGACCGTGTGTGTTCAAGTGTGTGCGCATGCGCACGTGCGATCATTTCAACACCTCTCTCATCCAGTCCCTAACTTGACCCTCACAGAGGCCAGAGTCCAGGTACCATTATCACTCAGGCTTCTGCTTAGGTGGGAGTGTTTGAAAAACATACAGTCTCTGCGGTCATACAAGAATAACACAGCTAAGTACCAGCCAGTGTAGCCAGCCACTCAGCCTGGGGCAGGAACCCATACCTTACTTCATTCACTACTCTCAATCTCCAACACATTCAGTTTAGTACATCGCTGACTTCCTGTGAAAAAAAAGAAAAAAAAGACACATTGACCCTAATTAGAACCAGTTGATAGGAAGGGACAATTACGTCCTGTCAGAAGGGCTAATTTAGACTCGAGATAGACTAAGAGAGACATCGCTTCCTCCAGTCACTGAGAGCCAAGTGAAATATTCTACCACCCACCGGTTATCAAACACTCACACACCCAGACACACACACACACACGCTGCCGAGGCCTGCCTATTTAAACCCACCACTAATAAATTTATATTTACTGCCTGCATTGAAGACATTTAAATGATGGCGTACAATAAACCTGGCACACAGATTTCAAAAGCTCTTTCAGGGGATGTTAAAGCAAT
>NC_052324.1:6442156-6544656 GCF_016432855.1 Salvelinus namaycush | reverse complement strand
TCTCTCTCTCTCTCTCTCTCTCTCTCTCTCTCTCTCTCTCGCACGCACGCACGCACGCACGCACGCACGCACGCACGCACGCACGCACGCACGCACGCACGCACGCACGCACGCACGCACGCACGCACGCACGCACGCACGCACGCACGCACGCACGCACGCACTCCAGTTGATTGGACTGTCGGGATGAATGGCTCCAGTCTCAGTGTCTGACAGTGACTACACACAGGCTCCCGGCTGCACAGAAAGAAACAGCTATTAGCTGAGAGCCCTGTCTGTCTTCTCTTTCCCCGATCATCGTCCCGCCCACTACAGCTGAGTAAAAACATGGAGACTGAATGAGTCAGAGCGGACCCATTCATTACCTCCTCCGTTTCCCTCAGGAAGATGTATGCCTGCGCGCTATTAAAACCCAGTCGAAAACGACGTGTTGTGTTTCTCCGACCGCGATGTATGACACATAGTGCTGGCAGCCTGCCTGGTTACTACTTAAAGGATTGTCATTGGGGGAAAATACATTTCTCTAACTAGACAAAAGTCTGTGTTTTCATGTTCCACTACAATCACGCCGATGCTGCTGGCAATTTAATGTCTCGTCACCGGGGTTACGTACAGATGCTCAAAATAAGATCCATCCATCATAGATCTGTCAGGCTGGATTGTCTGTTGGCTCCTGATCCTCCACAGTGAGAGGACTCAGTTAGCCTCTGCACAGCTCTAGGCCTGTATTGCTCTTCCCTCTCTTCTCTACTTCCCTGTAGAACTGCAGGGCTTTGGTTTGTGCTCCTGTGTACATTCGCATGTCGTCCCATATGTTTCGAGTACGAGGGTGTGCATCTGCAACGTGCGTGTGTGTGCGCGAGTGTCAGTCAACCATCGGTGTAAATTGGCGAGCGCGTGTGTGTGCGCGCGCGCGTACATATGTGCGTGTCCATGTGTTCACCCACGTGTGTGTGTGTGTGTGTGTGTGTGTGTGTGTGTGTGTGTGTGTGTGTGTGTGTGTGTGTGTGTGTGTGTGTGTGTGTGTGTGTGTGTGAGAGAGAGAGAGAGAGAATTAGTGAGGGCTGTCAGGTAGTGCACCACGCTGTGCCAGCTGCATCTGGAACCGTCTGTGCTTGGGCTCTCTAGGGTAGAACAGGGGGAGGACTTTAGCACTGCACTCCAGATAGACCCTATGCACTAAAAGCCAGACACACCGCTTAGGCCTAGCCAACCTGAACCAGCCCATGTGGGGGTGATAGCCAGGGAAACAGACGTGCCGCTTATATTAACCCCCAGTCAAACACATCAGGGAACCTCTGGCAACGCACAATGGAATGAAACAGATTGAATATGATAGACTCGCAACACTTAACCCCCGAAGCACCCCATCCAGCCTGTACTTCAAATCCAGTTACTTTCCACACCGCAGGACTACACGTATTCTAATGATCCTGATGGCTTCCACCAACAATATGATTAGTGAAGCGAATGATCAATTAATGCTCCACGGGAATCAATAGAAACCTCTCAGCACATCTGTCCAGCAGTTCATTAATAAACAAAAATATACATCAATGGAAGCGTCTGAGTGTGTCTGCCACTGTCATCAGTCAAGGCCTCTGTTGACCTGGGAGGTTCGCACGCACGCACGCACACACACACACACACACACACACACACACACACACACACACACACACACACACACACACACACACACACACACACACACACACACACACACACACACACACACACACACACACACACACACACACACACACACACACACTCACACACACACACACACACACACACACTAGAGACTTGTTGCTCATCAGTATCAGTAGGACTGATTTCCCATTGCTGTGGGCCTGGCTATGTGCAGCGTGGTTTGGACTGGGCCCAGGGTTTCGATTAGAGCTCATCGGTGTTGGAAGCAGGCCCTGGGTTTCCAACCTTCCATTATTATTCATCTGGCTTGATGAGTCCTGCTGCTCATTAGCAACAGGATCACAATGGACAGGCCAAACCACTACATCCAGCTGGACAGGACGCCACACAAACACATCAACAGACAAACACATCAACACACGCACACTCTTGAGGGAGGTTGCGTCTGGATTTGGGTAGTGGCCGAGATATTGGATCTTGTCTGGTCCGGCTCTGTGTGTGTGTCTGTGTATGTGTGTGTGTGTGTGTGTGTGTGTGTGTGTGTGCGAGTTTCCTAATCGAGTGGAGGAGGTAATGAGCGGTCGTTGTTCCCACTTTAAAAGGTCAAATCAGGGTGAAGCAGCCTGGTCTATAATCCAGTCCTGTGTGTGTGTGTGTGTGACTACGTGTGTGTGAGTGTGTGGGTCAGGCCGAGACGCTCCCCTGAAAGGGCACGCATGCCGCTGTTGATGACCAAAGGAGATAGTGGAGCGAGAGGGTGACTTCATGATGTCCCTTGTGGGTCACAATTAGGCTGCTGTGTCGCTCCCTCTGTCCCTGCTCCCACTGCCAGTTGGGCTCTAAACTGATTAAGAGTGGATGGAAAGCTGTGCCAAGGGCCTGACTCAGCCTAGACAGACTGTGCAGTGCTCACTTGCACTAGGTTACCCTGCCCTTGACCCTGTTCTCACATAGTTCACCACCCTCTGTCTCCAGACAGACTGGGAATAGAACGTGGGTATAATTCTGGGTCCGATAATCAGCTTGTATTGTACAGGGTCTGGAGTTCCAACTGGGAACTCGTACAGGAGGCTAGCTCTCCAGGAACAGGTTGGAGATCCCTGGATGAAGGCATATGCACGTGTATGTGAATGGGAATATGTGAATAACACGATAGTGACACTATCGGACACAAAATCGCACACGATAGACCCTTTGCTAAGCCTCGCCCCAGAATTTGGGGCAACCAATCGCAGTAGTCCAATGGATAGGAACTGCTGTCGAGTCTGACACCTCGTACAAGCTCCAGTTTTAATTGCATGGAAGCCATTGAGGGCATTGCAAAAACGGGAGAGATTTTCAACCAAAAACAAAGAGTTTAAATATCCAAATATTTTAACGCTGCACCAGGGGTGTTTTCTACCGTGATTCCTGAAATATACAGTCTGGTGGAGTAGCCTATTTTCCGAATCCGAAATGATACTTTTGTTACGTCGTTTACTAGCTCAGCTGGTTATCTAGCTCCCAGTTTCAGTCTCCTTGACCACCCAACATTGCTAGCGCTAGCTAGCTAGCCCGTTGATATATTTTTATGTATGTTAGATAGCTAAGTTAGGTATGTCATGAATACAACTCTCATCTGCTGGCGACATCAAGATACGATTTGAGAGCACTAGTTGGCTCCAAAAGTGGTCAGTAGCTTTGGCTGCATGCTTACAGTGCATTCAGAGCCGACCAGCGGCTAGCCACACTACAACCTTCATTTTTACCAGGTTCCCATGAAGCAATTGTAACGACAGTCTACCACAACATAAGTGAGTCTCCTGATTCGCAAGGGGTAGTCTGTGTCTAATTTCATTGTATATTTAAAACACAGTTTGCAATAATTGAGAGGGGTTTTCACCAGTGGTTCGTATGGGGAAATGGGCTACCTGGGAAAGTGTTGACCGAGGATGCAACAGTAACCAAGGGGTGCAGGGTTTAGGGAATGGTCAATTGTTGTGTAGTGAAGGTTCCAAGAGTCCAGTAATTTTTTAAAATGTTTCATATAATACATTGAACTAAAGACAATACTATGTTGTTTGGATTCCCCAGTTGTTGCAGGGTTAAAGTATTGTACTTTTTTAAGACAGTGAATCTGACTGCACCACCGGCTCCAGACATAATTCAAATTCTTTCTCACCTGAATCACGTGCTACAGCCCAGGCCTCTGTGTTTTTCTTTTGCGATTGGGCGAAAACAATACGATTTCTATCTCTAATGCCATTGCCAGCCGCAATAGGTTTAGTGCTTGTCTGGTTTACCTTCGTAAGGCAAAAACCACTTTATTAGGTTTGAGACCTTTGCTTTTCTACTTTCCCTGTTGCATCCCTGTTGGAACTGATAAAAATAGCTCCTAAACCCCTGAGAGAAATGGACCAGTGTAGGATAACTTACAAACGCTGCTTCCTACTCGCTAAAAACCACTGTTATCTTTCAGGAGGGAACCTTTCTTTTTCCCCCCTGCGTGTTGACGGGTGCTGTGTTGGTGTGGCACCGCATGGCTGATTGTGTGTGGGGGGGGGGGGGGGGGGGAGTCTTAATCAGGTGGTGCAGGCTCCTCCAGGCCCTAGGGGCCAGCGCCCCGCTACTTCCTGTCACAGCACACTGAGAAACAATCAATCATGAGAACGGCTACAGAGACGCAGGAGAGAGAGATAGAGAGATAGAGAGAGAGCGCGAGAGAGAGAGAGAGAAAGAAAGAAAGGGGAGAGGAGGAGAGGAGGAGAGAGGAGGAAGATAGAAATAGGGGGAGAGGAGGAGAGAGGAGGAAGATAGAAATAGGGGGAGAGGAGGAGAGAGGAGGAAGATAGAAATAGGGGGAGAGGAGGAGAGAGGAGGAAGATAGAAATAGGGGGAGAGGAGGAGAGAGGAGGAAGAGAGAGAGAGATTGAAAGATTGGGAGAGGAGTTGGGAGCAGGAAGAGAGTGAAAGGAGGAGAGAGGAGGAAGAGAGAAAGAGAGGAGGGAGAGCGAGTGACAGAAAAAGTAAGAAAGACACAGAGAAAGAGAGACAGAGCGCAAGAGACAGAGAGTGGGAAAGAGAAAGAGAGGGACAAGGAGAGGAGGACGGACATGGCGCCAGTTATGAAATTGCAAAGACTCTATTCGGCCACTTTAGTAAGTGAAAGGAGAATGAAAGCCAAGGCCACGTTGGTCCACTGTAAAGTTCACGTCAGATGTCCTCATCATGCTTCTCTTTCGCCCTTCACCTACACGTCTGTTTCACTTTCCTGACCTAGCCTCCATCTCTTTGTCACATTGTAAAAGTGATCTGTTCTAGATGTGGTTTCTACGAGCTACGACCTCCGAGTTCCAGAGCACAGAGGAAGTGAGAAGAAGAGAGGGATTGTGATAGATGTCTTTTAAAAGTCTCTGGGCTCTCTCTAAGGGCTGTGTCATGATGCGGCTCTTTAAAGCAAAGCCTAAATGAAAGGCCAGAACACTCCTCAATGACAGGTGGGATTCCTTATCTAACAGAGGAGGAGTTACAGGACAGGGCCGAAGAAGAGAGCCAGAACCCCGCGCACACACACATGCACACGCACACGCACGCACGCACGCACGCACGCACGCACGCACGCACGCACGCACGCACACACACACACACACACACACACACACACACACACACACACACACACACACAATCATACAGAGGGGTTCCTACCTTGTGAAGCAGAAGAGTTGAAATAGAGAAACAGAAGATCCCATAAAGGTGATTTATAGTATTTAAAAAGATCTGCGTTCTTGGCTCGCCATGAAGGATATTAAGTGCCGAAAGGGAGGGCTTGGACACACAACTACCCACAAACCTTTAATCTCTACCGGGGGAAAAGAAAGATGGACGGGGGTGGAGGAGTAGGGAGTGCTATGTGTATGTGTGTGTGGTGTGTGTGTTGAGGTGGGGGTGAACAGGGGTTGGAGTCCAACGTTTTTTCTCTGCCTCTCTTGGCAGGGCCGAAAGTGATTTTTTTTTTGGGGGGGGGGCTCACCTCTTGCCCCATCTCCCAGGAGTACACATTCCTACCATCTGAAAAAAAAGGGATTGAGAGGGAAAGAAAAGGGGAGGGAGAGCAAAAAATAAATGAGTTTATGCCCAATTCAAGTGTGCAACAAACACAAGACTGAGGTTAAAATAAGGAAAGAAAGATAAAGAGAGGAAGGGGAAATGCTCAAGTATCATACATCAAACACTTGTTACCTCTCCTGGTGCTTGTGATTGCACATGACTGCAAACAAGTCAGTGATAAAAATCTGAGAGAAAGATGAGAGCCATCGGGCTGGCTTTAAAGATCATCAATCATGCGCAGTAAGCTCTGATATTATTAGTTCAAGTAAAGGTGCACTCTACCATTTTATGTACGTCATAAAACGCACGATGAGGAGAGATCCGTCAGTGTTTTAACTAGCACAGCGATGGATGGATGAATGAATGGATGGATCGATGGATATATTGGTGTGGTCGGAGAAAAACATTGTGGGTGGACGGGCCTAAAAAAGTTACAGTTGTGGCCAATTACACTACCGGTCAATAGTTTTAGAACACCTAGTCATTCAAGGGTTTTTCTTTATTTGTTTTACTATTTTCTACAATGTAAAATAATAGTGAAGACATCAAAACTATTAAATAACACACATGGAAAAGGGTTAAACAAATCAAAATATATTTTATATTTGAGGTTATTCCAATAGCCACCTTTTGCCTTGATGACAGCTTTGCACACTCTAAGAATTGCAAATACGAATTTGTTCTTAACTGACTTGCCTAGTTAAACAAAGGTTCAATAATTTTTTAAATAAAAAACACAGTCTGGGGTGCCAATAATTTTGACCATGCCTTTTGTCTTTATTTTCTAAAAAAAAGAAAAAAGAAAAGAAAAAAAAATTGGTACTGCCATCCAAAAACAAGGTGCGGTTACCAAATATTTTGTATTTATTTGTTCAACTGATTTTAGAAGAAATCTCGGCTCCCCTGAGTAGTAGTGTGTAACTAGATGCTTTGAAACCTCACTTACAATAGTGTTCGTTATAAGTGAATCCTTGTGGTAAGGTGTTTAAAGACACGTTGTTTAATATCTATTTCAGCAGATCACTGTGGTACTTCAGGATATATTCATTGATAATTGCTGACTGGGAGTATCAAAATGAAGTTATTCAAGCTTTGTAAGAATGAGTGTGTCCAAATGTCTGTTTTTACTGCAGCATTGGTGCTCTGCCTTGATAGAACAGGGCCCTAACACTGTGTGTGTGTGTGTGTGTGTCAGGCCGTGCCTTGAGACCACCTGGGAGCATGGATACAGCATGTTGCTAATAGCCTCCATCTTCGTCTGACAAAGCAGCCTTTAATTACACACTCTGCTCTTAGTGTCAGGTTGTGTTTCAGACACAGCCCACACAACGAGGCTATCTCTCTCTCTCTCTCTCTCTCTCGCTCTCTCTTTATCTCTCTCTCTCTGTCTTTATCTCTCTCTCTGTCTTTATCTCTCTCTCTCTCTCTCTCTCTCTCTCTCTCTCTCTCTCTCTCTCTCTCTCTCTCTCTCTCTCTCTGTCATTATCCCAATCTTCCTCTCAATTCAATTAAATTTGCTTTATTGGCATGACGCAACAGTGTACATATTGCCAAAGCTTATTTTGGATGTTTACAATATAAAAATGAGAATCAAAACTGTCAACGGGACAACAGTAACAGCAATAACCAAGTGTCAAAATAACCATACATTCAACAATAACAATAAGCATACAGTAGAGTACATGTGCAGGTTGATTGGTCTGTCAGACACTGTCCCTCAACTTATGGCAGGCAGCAATGTAGTGCGCTGCCAACATCTCTCTCTCTCTCTCTCTCTCTCTCTCTCTCTCTCTCTCTCTCTCTCTCTCTCTCTCTCTCTCTGTCGTTATCCCTCTCTTCCTCTCTCTCTGTCGTTATCCCTCTCTCTCTCTCTCTCTCTCTCTCTCTCTCTCTCGCTCTCTCTCTCTCTCTCTCTCTCTCTCTCTCTCTCTCTCTCTCTCTCTCTCTCTCTCTCTCTCTCTCACTTGCTCTCTCTCTCTGTCTTTATCTCTCTCTCTGTCATTATCCCTCTCGTCCTCTCTCTCTCTCTCTCTCTCTCTCTCTCTCTCTCTCTCTCTCTCTGTCATTATCCCTCTCTTACTCTCTATCTCTCTCAAGTAAATTCAAAGGGGCTTTATTTGCATGGGGAACATATATTTACATTGCTAAAGCAAGTGAAATGGACAATAAACCAAAATTAAATAAACAATTAGAAATTAACAAAAGAATAGAGACATTTCAAATGTTATATTATTGGCTTCGTACAGTGTTATAACAATGTGCAAATAGTTGAAGTACAAAAGGGAATATAAATAAACCAATAATTATAGGGTGTATTTACAATGGTGTTTGTGCTTCACTGGTTGCCCCTTTCGTATGGCAACAGGTCACAAATCATGCTGCTGTGATGGCACACTGTGGTCTTTCACCTTATAGATATGGGAGTTTGTGAATAGCAAGGCTATGGTCACTGAGTCTGTACATAGTCAAAGCTTTTCTTAATTTTGGGTCAGTCACCGTGGTCAGGTATTCTGCCACTGTGTACTCTCTGTTTAGGTCCAAATAGCATTCTAGTTTGCTCTGTTTTTTTGTTCGATTCTTTCCAATGTGTCAAGTAATTATATTTTTGTTGGGTCTAATCGTGTTAATGTCCTGGGGCGCTGTGGAGTCTGTTTGAGTTTATGAACAGAGCCCAGAACCAACTGGCTGAGGGGACTCTTCTCTAGGTTAATCTCTCTGTAGGTGATGGCTTTCTTATAAGCTTTGTGAGTCACTTCCTTTTAGGTGGTTGTAGAATCTATTTCAGGATTTTGATAATTATTGTAATTATCCGCGTTGTACACGGAGGATGTTCATGCAGATTTCTGCATGCTGAGTCTCAATTTTGTGAGTGGATCCCAGACCTCACAACCACTGATTCAAGTATTTTTTGTCAGATCCTAATTGCGATGTCAAATTTAATGATCCCTTTTGGTGGCGTAGAAGGCCCTTCTTGCCTTGTCTCGCAGATCATTCACAGCTTTGTGGAAGTTACCTGTGGTGCTGATGTTTAGGCTGAGGTAGGTGTCCAGATTAGATTTGTAGTCCTGGCAACTGAACCTTTTTAAAGAACACCATTCTTTCTGTCTGATTGAGATTCATGGTCAAGGCCCAGGTCTGACAGAATCTGTGCAGAAGATCTAGGTGCTGCTGTAGGCCCTCCTTGGTTGGTGACAGAAGCACCAGATCATCAGCAAACAGTCGACACTTGACTTTAGAGTCTAGTAGGGTGAGGCCGGGTGCTGCGGACCGTTGTAATGCCCTCGCCAAGTCATTGATATGTGTATGCCCCCTTTCTCTTAATATTTTTTAAACATTTTTACTAGACCTTTCCATTTAATTAGGCATTTGCATGTGTTATGCAATCATACTCAACAATGTCAAACAGAAAGAGCAGGCAGGATTGTGTTAATGGGGGGGGGGGGGGGGGGGGGGGTATTTAAGAAAGCATGCCCTAATGCCATGCCCTAATGGCTGACTGTGTCCAACAAGTAGCTGTTTGATCAGAAACCAGGACCCAGAACGGGGAAACCAGACTCCCGGCCTCGTTGAAGATGTGTTTGACATCACTGTCTCAGAGAGCTGCAGTATGACGTTGAAAATGTAATAGTCCCCCAGAGAAAGGGATTGCCGAGACTAGGAAGCTCTTTTCCCCATGGTCAATAAAATAGAGTAGTTTGCGATGATTATTACTAAGGTAGAAGCTTCAAGTGTTCTGAATGAGAACGGTGTTTGTGTGTGTGCGTGCACGGGTGCGTGCACGGGTGTGTGCGTCCATGCGTATGTGTGTTGGTCGTAGTTTCTAGACTACGATGACACTGAGTAAACATTGCTTTGGTGAGTTCAATCTAATTGCAGGCTAACACTGTCAGTGTAAGACCAAAAGCAGACTAAACACAGCTAGTGTGTTAAGGTATGCCGGGACCTGCTATGGTGCTTTGACAGAACTCTGTTTTGTGGAGTGAGGCACACAGGGAGGTCCAGGGAGAGCTAAATGTCACTCCCAGCCACATGCACTGTTACTCCTCCACCATCTTTATTCCCTTCATCACAAACACAACTTCATTTTAAACAGCATCGTTCCTTCTCCCATGCTCCATTCATGTCTCGCTCTCTCTCTCTCTCTCTCTGTCTCTCTCTCTCTCTCTCTCGCTCTCTCTCTCATGTGACTCCCTTTCTCCCTTACTCTCTAAGCACGTCCTCTTTCCCATTTTCTACCTCCCTCTATTGCTGAGTAGCCCCCCCTTTCTCCATCTATCTCCCCCTTCTCTCTCTCTCTCTCTCTCTCTCTCTCTCTCTCTCTCTCTCTCTCTCTCTCTCTCTCTCTCTCTCTCTCTCTCTCTCTCTCTCTCTCTCTCTCTCTCTCTCACTCTCTCTCTCCGTCTCTCTCTCTCTCTCTCTCTCTCTCTCTCTCTCCGTCTCTCTTTCTCCACCTGTCCTCCCTGCCTGCCAGTTGGGGATATAAAGGACAGTGTGAAGTCCGTCAGTGGTGGTGAATAGCTGCCCTTTGTGCTTCAGGACTTAATTCATGGGCTGAAAGGGCCTAGGCCTCTGCCATAGCACCTCAGCGGGCTGCCTGTTTAAAAGCCCACGGACCCATCTTAGCCTAAATGCTGCCTGCCCACTGCCCCAGACAACACAGCCTGCACCAAGTAACAATTTCATCTGGGATAAACATCATTTATTACATCCTTGCTTTCTTTTTCTCCCCCCAGTGTGTGCAGTGGTCAGTGAAAGCTGCTACTGCACTGGGTACTTCTCTCAGAGTGGAGCGGAGTGCTACGTTCGGCTTGTCAGGCCTGACAGCGGCGCTACACTGAACAAAAGGCCGGGGGCGGCTTAGGGCTGCCCTGGAATGTCAGAGGGTTCACATTTCACATGCAGATGTGTGACCCCTGAGCCCTTTAGCGAGAAGGTGCGCTCCAACCCTGCCGAGTAGGGGGAGGGAGTACTGGGGGGGGGGGGGGGGGGGGGGGGGGCACAATCAGGGGAGTCCGGGCTGAAGGTTGGGGGTGAGAAAACATTCCCCCCATGTTTTTTCTAGGCTGCATTGGTTTTCCGTCTGTGGAGGACAGGGTAGCAGACACAAGAAGCCCCTCTTCTTTGGATATACTGTAGATACTGTCATGTGTTTGATGTACGGGAAAGTAAAATAACATGCATAAAACCTGAGGTGTGTGTGTTTATGCGTTCTGTTTATTTTGTGGAGATAGACAGTCATCCATACTTTTTCCATGAGAGTGTGTTTCAGAGAGCAAGAGAGATGTTGATGACAGGGTTGCTTGTCACAATCTGACAAACATCCCCATTGTAAAAAATGTACCCCCGTTTTGGCAAATCAGATCAAGACTCTATACTCCTACCTTCAAAAACTCAAGCAGGAAGTACCCTTGATAGAAAAATGGTCCATTGAAGCAGAGGATACAAGACTGCTTTGCTAGCGCGGACTGGAATATGTTCCGGGACTCAGCTGAAAACATTGACGGGCTTACAATCTCAGTCACTGGATTCATAAGAAAGTGCATTGAAGATGTTGTACCCACAGTGAAAGTGGCTGCTTTCCCAACCCAAAACCCTGGATTAACACTGAGGTACGCGCCAAGCTAAAGGACAAGGCAGACACACATAAGGCTATAATAGCTAACCTTGAGGCTTTATTCAAGGCCACAAACGCGTACAAGAAGTCTCGCTACAACTTCTGCAGAGCCAACAAACATGTGAAAAGACAATACAGGATTAAAACTTCTTGTGGGCAGGGGGCAGCATTTTCACTTTCGGATAAATAGCATGCCAAAATTCAACTGCCTGCTACTCATCCCCAGAATATAAGATATGCATATTATTAGTGGATTTGGATAGAAAACACTCTGAAGTTTCTAAAACTGTTTGCATCATGTCTGTGACTATAACAGAACTTATGTAGCAGGCAAAACCCTGAGGACAAACCATTCAGATTTTTTTTTTATGTCACTGTCTTTTCAATGAATTTTCTTAGAGACACCATATTTCTAATGGACTTGCATGCAGTTCCTACTGCTTCCACTGGATGTCACCAGTCCTTGGAAATCGGTTGAGGTTATTCCTTTGCGTAATGAAGAAGTAGGGCTAACGTAAATGAGGGTCACATGAAGTACATTTTTTGAGAGAGGCACGTTACGAAAAAAGTTGCGTCAGTTTGTTTTCTTTTTGTATTGAACACAGATCATCCCGTCTTCAAATTGATCGATTATTAAGGTTTAAAAATACCTAACGTTGTATTACCAAAGTAGTTTGAAATGTTTTGGTAAAGTTTACATGTAACTTTTGATATATTTTGTAGTGAAGTGGCGAAAGTTGGAAGCTGTGTTTTTCTGGATGAAACGGTCCAAATAAATTGACATTTTGGATATATATCGACGGAATTAATCGAACAAAAGGACCATTTGTGATGTTTATGGGACATATTGGAGTGCCAACAAAAGAATTTCGTCAAAGGTAAGGCATGATTTATATTTTATTTCTGCGTTTTGTGTCGTGCTTGCAGTGTTGAAATATGCTTCTCTCTTTGTTTACTGTTGTGCTATCATCAGATAATAGCATCTTATGCTTTCGCCGAAAAGCCTTTTTGAAATCTGACATGTTGGCTGGATTCACAATGAGTGTAGCTTTAATTTGGTATCCTACATGTGTGATTTAATGAAAGTTTGATTTTTATATAATTTTATTTGAATATGGCGCGCTGTATTTTCCCTGGCTATTGGCCGGTGGGACGATTTCGTCCCACCTGCCCCAGAGAGGTTAAGGTGCAATCCTACTTCACCAGCTCACATGCTCGTCGCATGTGGCAAGGACTACAGTTTAATACGGTTTATAAAAGAGTGCCTAGCCGTGAGCTACCCAACGATGTTTCTCTACCAGACGATTTGAATCCTTTTTATGCACACTTGGATAAAAACAACACAGAGCCTTCCATGAGGGCCCCCGCTGATTCGGAGGGAATGGGTGATCTCTCTCTTCGAGGCTGACTTGAGTAAGGTTTTTAAGTTGGTCAACACTCATTAGGCCGCAAGGCCAGACGGTATTCCGGGACGCGTCCTCAGGACATGTGTGGACCAGCTGGCAGGCATCTTCACAGACATTTTCAACCTCTCCTTGTCCCAGTCTGTAATCCTCACATGTTTCAAGCTGACTATTCCTGTTCCCCAAAACTCTAAGGCAACCATGAAGTGATCTGTAATCTGTAATCATGAAGTGCTTAGAAAGGCTTGTCATGGCACAAATCAAATTCATCATCCCAGACACCATTGACCCACATCAATGTGCATACCGCCCCAACAGATCCAAAGACAACGCGATGTCATTTGCACTCCACACTGCCCTCTCCCACATTGAAAAGAGGAATACCTATGTGAGAATGTTGTTCATTGACTACAGCTCAGCATTCAACACCATAGTGCCCTCCAAGATCGTCACCAAGCTCGGGACCCTGGGACTGAACACCTCCCTCTGCAACTGGACCCTGGCCTTCCTGACGGGCTGACCCCAGGTGGTGAGGGTAGGTAACAACACCTCCGCCACACTGACCCTCAACGTGGGGACCCCCAGGGGTGTGTGCTTAGCCCCCTTTTTGTACTCCCTGTTTACCCATGGCCACGTACAACTCCGAATCCATCATCAAGTTTGCTGATGACACGACGGTGGTTGGCCTAATCCCTGATGGTGAAGAGGCAGCCTACAGGGAAGAGGTCAGAGACCTGGCAGTGTAGTGTCAGAGCAAATGTCAAATGTGTAGTGTCAGAGCAAAACTAAGAAGGTGATCATGGACTACAGGAAACGGGAGTGGGGGGGTTGAGAGTTTCTCAGCGTACACATCACTGAGGACTTAGCATGGCTTAAGAAGGCATGACAGCGCCTCTTCCCCCTCAAGAGACGGTAGAAATTTGGCATGGCTCCTCAGATCCTTGGGAACTTTTACAGTTGTACCATCGAATGTATCCTGACTGGTTGTATCACCGTCTGGTATGGCAACTGGTCCGCCCAAACGGCCCTCAAAATGGCCAGGGACTCCAGCCACCTGAGCCATGGACAGTTTTTAAACGGCCCCAAAAAATGGCCAAGGACTCCAGCCACCTGAGCCATGGAGAGTTTTCTCTGCCCCCGTCCGGCAGGCGGTACCGGAGCACAGGGTCTAGAACCAACAGGCTCCAAAATAGTTTTTTCCCCAATGGCATAAGACTGTTGAATAGCAATAAACTTTTGAATAGCTAACTATCCCTGCCCTCCCTCTCTCCTATGGACTATCCACACTGACTACCTGCACAGACTCTATGCCCATCTTCAGATCTCTACCACTCATCCATACACACCTTCACTGGTGCTCTTCACGATCACGCATACGTACACACACACACACACACACACACACACACACACACACACACACACACACACACACACACACACACACACACACACACACACACACACACACACACACACACACACACACACACACACACTACTGGCACCTCACATACACTCACTCATTACCATGCACACACCATATACGCTGCTGACATGATTGATTGATTATAGTGATTAATATTAGCATTCAATGTTGATTTATTGCTTATTACGATAATTATTACCATTAGTATTTCGCCTGCTACCAGTCACTTTAATTCCAATATACTGTACATGTACATTCCTTCCTCGTTCACTCCAGTACCTCTGCACAGCGCAATAACGGTACTGACACTGCAGTCACCTGTATTTAAGACCTGTACATAGCTGCATTCTAGTTTATTTTCTTTTTATTCACTTACCTACAGTTTGTTGTTCCTTCATTGTGCATTGTTTGGAAAGAGCTCGCAAGTTAAGTATTTCACTGTACTGTTTTAAACCAGCTGTATCCTGTGCATGTGACAATACAACTTGAAACTGAAACGAACAATGTACCCAGTAAGCTAAATTACGTTGAAAAGATGCTTGGAAGACTTGCTTTCCGGATGTTGAAAAGACGTCTGCGTTTTGCAAACTTGTCAAACGTAGACGTCTTTGATTGGTTCAGATTTGATCCGGACCTGCTTGTCAAAACGGAGTCATGTGACTCTGACTCAGCAACACGGAAGACACGGAAGACACACAAGACACACACACACGGACACACGCACGCACACACCTGTTCCTATTTAAAAAAGCATTCCTTGTTTTCAACAAATAAAAATGTATAGAGCTTTCTTTTTTTCCCTCACTTTATCAAAATATTTCATTTTCATCCAAATATCAGATGGTTAAGGTAGCTTGTTTTTAAGTATTGATATGATGATTTGAGTTGAGTAAGAACTACAATCACAAAGCAAATGTTAAACTATGCCCCCGGGATGGGGCTGGTTGTCACACGTGGACAGTGTGTTTGATGGCTTACACTGTAACTCCATGTTGGAGTAAGATATGAGAATTAAAAGGGTCCCATTTCAACCCACGACCTTGGTCTTTTTCCTAATATTGAAAATTGTCTTGTAACATACTGGTGCTGAGAAATACATTAACTAGTAAGAAGTGTGACAACCAACCCCCGTCTCCCCTATATGAAAACAGTCAGTATTCCACATTTTTGCCTTGTTCAACTATGATCACCCCTCTCTCTCTCCATTTCCCCGAGTTTGGAACACATGAAGGCATTAACTTTTAAAGTGAATACTGCATATTTCTCCCCAAATAATTGAAAAAGCACAGTAGGGGGTTCTTATATAAGGCTAGAGTGCTGAGAGCTCCACACAGAAACCAAAGCTACTGTCATCCACCCCCAGTAGACCAGCCAAGGCAGAGATTCAACTCAGGGGCATCTAACTTCTAACTCTCTCTCTCTCCTCTCTCTCTCTCTAGTTCTCTCATTCTCTCACTCGCTCTTTCTCTCTCTTAAAAGTCCAAACATAAAAGACAGAGATATTCTGCAAAAGCACAAGAACTTTAAGCGTCTGTTTGTTAGCTTTAACACTGCAGTCCCCTGCCCTAACCTTACTTCAAGTCGAGCAAAATACATTAGGGAGACAAACCAAACCCAGTGATGTTCTGTCCCCCTCCACAAATGTAGAAGCCTGTATTCCTCATTCCCCCTGTTGTGTAACTCCATTGTGGATGCAGTTTGCCCGCCTCCACATGTTAAAGCAGCTGGAAGGACGGCCTATCTAACTGTTATGTCAAACTAAGTGAATGTCATTTCAAAGTGACATTTGTTGGTTTATGATGCTGATGTGTTATTTGATGCCCTTTATACTGAATCTTAATGATTTATTCAATGAAAAATGTACACCATGTAGAAATTGGTAATTCTTCATCCATATGAATTTAGATTATGAATGTGTGTGCCCTAAGCAAAAATATGTACTCACCCCCTAGGTGAGCAAAAAAAGTATTCACCCCCTAGGCACTTTTCCTATTTTATTGCCTTACAACCTGGAATGAAAATAGATTTTTTGGGGGGTATGAATCATTTGATTTACACAACATGCCTACCACTTTGAATATGCAAAATATTTTTTATTGTGAAACAAACAAGAAATGAGATCATCTCAACCCGGCACAGCCAGAAGAGGACTGGCCACCCCTCATAGCCTGGTTCCTCTCTAGGTTTCTTCCTAGGTTCTGGCCTTTCTAAGGAGTTTTTCCTAGCCACCGTGCTTCTACACCTGCATTGCTTGCTGTTTGGGGTTTTAGGCCGGGTTTCTGTACAGCACTTTGTGATATCAGCTGATGTGACATCAATGATGATAAATACATTTGATTGATTGAAGACAAACTGCGTAACTATTCACCCCCCAAATTGGATTGAGGTCTGGGCTTTGACTAGGCCATTCCAAGACATATTAAATGTTTCCCCTTAAACCACTCGAGTGTTGCTTTAGCAGTATGCTTAGGGTCATTGTCCTGCTGGAAGGTGAACCTCCGTCCCAGTCTCAAATCTCTGGAAGCCTGAAACAGGTTTCCCTCAAGAATTCCCCTGTATTTAGCGCCATCCATCATTCCTTCAATTTTGACCAGTTTCCCAATCCCTGCCGATGAAAAACATCCCCACAGCATGATGCTGCTACCACCCTGCTTCACTGTGGAGATGGTGTTCTCGGGATGATGAGAGGTGTTGGGTTTGCGCCAGACATAGCATTTTCCTTGATGGCCAAAAAGCTCAATTTTAGTCTCATCTGACCAGAGCACCTTCTTCCATATGTTTGGGAAGTCTCCCACTTGCCTTTTGGTGAAAACCAAACTTGCTTATTTTTTACTTTAAGCTTTTTTTCTGGCCACTCTTCCGTAAAGCCCAGCTCTGTAGAGCTCTGTGGAGCTTTGCAGCTCCTTCAGGGTTATCTTTGGTCTCTTTGTTGCCTCTCTGATGAATGCTCTTCTTGCCTGGTCCGTGAGTTTTGGTGGGCGGCCCTCTCTTGGCAGGTTTGTTGTGGTGCCATATTCTTTCCATTTTTTAATAATGGATTTAATGGTGCTCCGTGGGATATTCAAAGTTTCAGATATTTTTTAATGTCCCAACCCTGATCTGTACTTCTCCACAACTTTGTCCCTGACCTGTTTGGAGAGCTCCTTGGTCTTCATGGTGCCCCTTGCTTGGTGGTGCCCCTTGCTTAATGATGGTGCAGACTCTGGGGCCTTTCAGAACAGGTGTATATACAGTGAGGCAAAAAAGTATTTAGTCAGCCACCAATTGTGCAAGTTCTCCCACTTAAAAAGATGAGAGAGGCCTGTAATTTTCATCATAGGTACACTTCAACTATGACAGACAAAATGAGAAAAAAAAATCCAGAAAATCACATTGTAGGATTTTTAATGAATTTATTTGCAAATTATGGTGGAAAATAAGTATTTGGTCACCTACAAACAAGCAAGATTTCTGGCTCTCACAGACCTGTAACTTCTTCTTTAAGAGGCTCCTCTGTCCTCCACTCGTTACCTGTATTAATGGCACCTGTTTGACCGCCAAGGGGGATGAATACTTTTGCAAGTCACTGTACCCCCCTGCCAAACATACACCGCCTGAACCGTATCATCTGCTTTCTCCAGGTACTCTAGCGCCTACACACATTTCTATTCTCCCATACAGCTACATCTTCAGCAGTGCTGGTGCTGTGTGCTCCGATAGAAGGAGGGGAATTATGATTTCTTTTTTTGGGACAACAAAAGCACCTCATTTATCAGAGGGGCTGTCTGCAGCCAGGCCTGCCATTGTCATAACAGAGCCATCCAGGCCATAAACCCAGGTGAAAAATATAGCGCTGCACTATGGACCACAGCAAGTCATTATTTCCCCATCCACTGACAATAAAACCAAAATCAAAAGAGATATAAACAAGGGTTCCTGCTCTTTTTCTCCTCCAGGAGAATTTCATTCGCTCACGTATCGTTGACCTTGGGAGCACACTGCGTTCTATTACACTGACATGGCTATAGGGAGCACAGAGTGTGGGGTTCATTATACCTCACTGTCGCCGGAAGATGACATCACACCCTACCGTGGAGTTGTATTGTGGGAAATCATTATTCAAGGGAATGTTAATAACAATTAGGTTAATATATATTTAACGTCTCACATCAATATTGATAAAAATTGGAACCACTTATTTCACATTTTGTTTATTACGAGATTTCACTTGTTTCACCGACATAAATAATGAATAAAACAAAAAATGTTAACATAAAATTGTTATATAACACTAGCATTATCTTACGCAACACTATCCTAGGTCCATGCATCAGAAACAGTGTATTTGAGAGGATTATACAAATGCTATATTAGTGATAAATAATATATATTCCCCCTCAGAGAGAGATAATGAAATGCATTTGTTTGCCGAGCCAGCATTCAACAGGTGACATCAATGGCATTAGATAGCAAGGCCAGGGAGCAAGGGAGCTATCCTTAGGGCTCTGTATCCATGGCAACAAACAAGGAGTAGGCTAGATGTCAGGGCAGCATCACTAAATTACCCATTAAAGAAGGCAGGAGAGGGAGAGAGGGGATACTGGTCAGGGCACCAGAGGCTAATGGGGAGATATGGCAAACGCACACATACACATACTAATGTACACACATGTACACTCACGCAAATACACACGCATACGTATACGCGCGCACACACACGCGCGCTAACAAACGTACATAGACACACGCACACACACGCACACACACACAACAGGAAGAGTAAATGGCTTAATAAAGGTGCCCTTTCACAGAGGTTACTCATGAATGCGAGGAGATGTATTTATAGCATCCCCCCTATGAGACCCTCTCACACATTCATGCCATTTCAGAGCGAGAGAGCGCAAAAGAGAGAGAGAGAGAAACACACCGAGATCAGGAAGGAGCGAGAGTGACCAAGATAGCTAGCGAGAGAGAAAAAAAGGAACCGGTCATGCTATTAGCCGTCACTTTTATCCAGACCCCTCGGCCGTGCTTCTTAGCCTGTGTTACTGAATGAAATAATACATCCACATGTAAATATATGAATAATCCTGCATGGCGTAGGCCTCCTGCCCTCCTCCTGCCTGCCTCTAAGACGGCGGTACATTTGCATCACACGTGAGTGTGAGGCACATTGGTCCTGGGGGACGTCTCTGATAACCACTTCACCTTCTATTAGGCTTTCATTGCGGAGTGTCAGCTATCTACATCACATCTTCATTCTGGCTGGCCCGCCGATAGGCTCCCTGGATCCACCACTGCTGCTGTGTGTTGGAGGGGAAAGAGAAGGAGAGGGAGGGAGGAGGATGCATGCAGTAGACGGACAGAGAGACAGACGAACTGGACAGACACAGAGACGCAATGAATGCAGTTATTAAATAGTTTCAGCTCCGAAAGAGGCCTATTCTAGCGCCATTATAAAGGGAACAATTTCTCCCCACTGATCGGCCTGTCTCCTTTCTCCTCTCTTACTTTGATCTGGCAGCATATTGCCGTAATGTGTCCTATTCAATAGCAGAATCTGGGGCAATGTTAATGCTTTTGTACCTCACCACTGCTCCACTTCTCCCTCACTGTTTAAAAATAGCTGTTAATTATAAGTGCAGTTTAAATGTCTCCAGTGACCCAGAAAGGCAGGTTGGAGTGAGAGGGACTGTACATCTCCCGTTCAAAAGAGCCTAAACACTTTTTTCCTCCCCTTCAATCTCTCTTTCTCCCTCCCTCTTTGTCTTCGTCTTCCTGCTCTCCCCTCTTTTCTCTCCTTTCTTCGTGTCTTCCCCCATGTCTCTTTCTCCGCGGCAGTTCTTTGCCTCAGTGGGAGAGGAGGGGAGGAGGATTCAAGTGTTTCTCGCTCCAGCGGAGAGAGAGAAGTAGAAGACGTTGGAGACCGACGTGAAAGGCGCTGCTGGTGTCTGTAGATTGGGTGTGTCATACAATGACTTTCTATCTAACTCCTCTTCTCTCCCAGAGTCAGTGGGGTGTTGCGATGAAGGCTTGTGACGGTAGGTAGAGTGGAGCAGAGCAGGGCAGTACAGTGCATGGTACCTGTGGGGAGGTGTGCTCAGGGACCTGAGGTTTGCACCTGGGGGTGCTGGCTGTGTTATAAAGAAAGCATGCATCAGGCCTGTGATGTGAGGCTTATGTGATCTGGTGTCTCCCTCTCTCTAACTCTGTCTAACGGCTCACCTGGAGGCATGTACAGGCATGCAATTCATCCCTTAGGAGGCACACAAAACACTACGCAGGTGCAACCCGAGACCCCCTACTGTCAAAATCTGTGCTCCTGCATATCGAGCATGGCCCCACACTCCCCTAGCACCTCCCTCCTCCCCCCTACGCCCCATCTACCCCCTAAACCTGCTGCATCGCCCTAGGCTCCAGATCCCCCTCCTAGTCCCACTCTTTAATTGTCAATGAACGACTGGCTCATTTACCCTGTGCCACCAGTGTGCTAACCATGCCATATAAGGATGGGTGGTGTCTTCCAGGGAGAAAAGCTCACTAAAGTACAGTACAGTCAGTATAGCACCAGGGTTGAGTGGAATAAAGTTAGGGTAGAACAGAATAGAATCGAAGACCATAGAGTGGAATAGTATAGAATCGAAGACAATAGAGTAGAATAGTATAGAACCAAAGACAATAAAGTAGAATTATACTCTTCGAAAAAAGGGTTCCATAATGGTTCTTTGGCTGTCCCCATAGGAGAACCCTTTTGGCTCCATTTAGAACCATTTTGGGTTCCAGGTAAAAAAGTTTTGGGTACTATTTAGAAACCCTCTGTGGAAAGGGTTCTACATGGAACCAAAAGGGTTTTACCTAAAACCAAAATCTTCAAAGGGTTCTCCTATGGGGACAGCTGAATATACATTTTAGGTTCTAGATCACCTTTTTTCCCCCGAAGATTGTAGTAGCGAAACAAAGACAATAGAATATAATAGAGAAGGTGAGCTTAGAAAGATGGTCAAGCAGAGACATGAATATGGTTAGTTCACTGGGCAGTCAATCAGACTAGCTAAAGTCAGTGAGGTACAGCTCTAGTGTGACATGGCTGAGCAGCCGGACCTGTTTTCTTGTGTTAATGTGACACGTGCGTCACTGAGCCGAGGCCCACACTGCTGGCCACGGGGTCAGGGCGGCACAGACGGACGGTATGTCTACATGGCTGCAGAACGAGGCTAACTTAGAAACATCTGAAGGTGGTGGTGGCTCGTAAATAAAGCTGTGCTGTGGCCCTGCACCACTTATTTAGCCTGGGGGTCAGAGTTGAAGCCCTAACTCAGCCACTGGCCAATAGACAGAGACATCTCAGTTCCTAGGGCATGACGGTACTAATGATGCCACAGAACAGGAAATGTACACACATTATTGATAAGTTAGTTACTTAGTAACTAAAGTATTATAAGTTATCACACTAATAACTTATCATACTGATGTTATATGTAAACTAAAACACAGCGGAATTCTTCATTGTGCGGGCCAACTGACTCATTGTAACTCCGCACCATCAGCACCATCCAAGCTCATATTTGAGCTATTCTTCTATTCTCTATCGGTAGCTTTTCTCTCCTTATCACAAACTCTCCAAATCCTGCAAAGAATGACATGGAAATGATTAGCAACACTGGGGAGAGAATATGGAAATATTTAGCATAGCATGATAATTATTCAAAGCCAATTAGCTATTCTGCACCTCGCCACTAATACCCTTATCGCCTGCTCTCGCTCTCTCTCTAAATCTAAAGGTGTACTTTTCTGAACCTGCCTCTATCCATTTGACACGCTTTCCAGCTGTGTACCCTCCATGATAACTGTGAAAGATAAGGTACATCTCACTGCTTTAATATCATTATACTCCTACGCATGGTGTTAAGTTGATTTAGTCTTTCCATGTATTCTTTCTCTTTCTGCTCTCAGTCCTGATGTGTGGTTGTGGTACTTTTACATTGTGACAAGTGAACATACATATATATATATATATATATATATATATATATATATATATATATATATATATATATATATATATGTGTGTGTACACACAGTGCCTTCGGAAAGTGTTCAGACCCATTGACTTTTTCCACAATTTGTTACGTTACAGGCTTATTCTAAAATGGATTTAAAAAAAAAAATTCCTCCGCAATTCAGGGTATTCTGTGTAGATTGATTAGGGGGGAAAATCATTTTAATCAATTTTAGAATAAGGCTGTAAACTAAAAAAAATTGGAAAAGGTCAAGGGGTCTGAATACTTCCCGAAGGCACTGTATATGCAGTGGTGTAAAATACTTAAGTAAAAATACTTTAAAGTACTTCTTAAGTAGTTGTTTGGGGTATCTACGCTTTACTATTTATATATATATTTTTACTCTTACTTTTACTTCACTACATTCCGAAATAAAATAATGTACTTTTTACTCAATACATTTTCCCTGACACCCAAAAGTACTTGTTACATTTTGACAGGAAAATGGTCCAATTCATGAACTTATCCCTGGTCATCCCTACTGCCTCTGATCATGCAGACTCACTAAACACAAATGCTTTGTTTGTAAATGATGTCTGAGTGTTGGAGTGTACCCCTGGCTATCCATCAACAATAAAACAATTAAAAAGAGGGCGGTCTGTATTGCTTAATAAGGAATTTGAAATTATTTATACTTTTACTTTTAGTACTTCAGTATATTTTAGCAATTCCATTTACTTTTGATACTTAAGTATATTTAAAACAAAATACTTTTAGACTTTTCCTCAAGTAGTATTTTACTTGGTGACTTTCCCTTTTACTTGAATCATTTTCTATTAAGGTATCTTTACTTTTACTTAAGTAAGAAAGTTCAGTATTTTTTCCACCTAAAGGCTTTTCTAATGATCAATTAGCCTTGTAAAATGATAAACTTGGATTAGGTAACACAACGTGCCATTGGAACACAGCAGTGATGGTTGCTGATAATGGGCCTCTGTACGCCTACGGAGATATTCCATTAAAAATCAGCTGTTTCCAGTTACAATAGTCATTTACAACATGAACAATGTCTGCACTGTATTTCTGATTAATTTGATGTTATTTTAATGGACAAAAAATGTGATTTTCTTTCAAAAACAAGAACATTTGTAAGTGACCCCAAATTTTTGAACGGTAGTATATATATATACAGTATATATATACAATGAACACATCCTAGTTTGGGGTCACTTACAAATGTTCTTGTTTTTATATATATATATATATATATATATATAGTATATATATATATATATACAGTATATATATACAATGAACACATCCTAGTTTCTGCACAGGCCTACAAACTGCATGGAATGAATGGTGACATCTCATTGGTCAACTAAACCTTGACTGAATATAATGATAAACCCCCCCAAATGATACATTTAATTACAAAAACTACTAAAGATTTTAAAAAAAGAACTAAATAAATATATTGAGAGAAAAATATTGATTTTAGCCTGCTTGCGGGCCATTGACAAAACAGTCTTTGGTGAGTAGCGTAAGCCTTGTCTTGTGTATATGATAAGCACCCTGCAACAAACTCTAGGAGGCAGGTTGTTACTCTAGATTGATGTCCTGTCTGAACCTGTGATCTCTCTACGGTATGTGTGTCTATCGTCTGCCCTCTAATGACATTATGTACAAGGAAGAGGAGAGTCAAGTGTTGATCCAGCTACGTAATGTGGTCCCATTCAATGCGGGACAGGCCTCTCTCTCACTGAGAAATAAGGTGGATGTTTTGGTTCGTCCACGGGCGAGGCGGTATTGACAGAAGTGAGAGGCAAGAGTTGTCTTCGGTAGCATGGTCCTGACAGTATATCCAGTGGCTTGCGAAAGTATTCACCCCTCTTGGCATTTTTCCAATTTTGTTGCCTTACAACCTGGAATTAAAATAGATTTTTTGGGGTTTGTATCATTTGATTTACACAATATGCCTACCACTTTGAAGATGCAAAATATTTTTCATTGTGAAACAAACAAGAAATAAGACAAAAAACGGAAAACTTGAGTGTGCATAACTATTCACTCCCCCAAAGTCAATACTTTGTAGAGCCACCTTTTGCAGCAATTACAGCTACAAGTATCTTGGGGTATGTCTCTATAAGCTTGGCACATCTAGCCACTGGGATCTTTGCCCATTCTTCAAGGCAAAACTTCTCCAGCTCCTTCAAGTTGGATGGGTTCCGCTGGTGTACAGCAATCTTTAAGTCATACCACAGATTCTCAATTGGATTGAGGTCTGGGCTTTGACTAGGCCATTCCAAGACATATGAAACGTTTCCCCTTAAACCACTCGAGTGTTACTTTAGCAGTATGTTTAGGGTCATTGTCTTGCTGGAAGGTGAACCTCCGTCCCAGTCTCAAATCTCTGGAAGACTGAAACAGGTTTCCCTCAGGAGTTCCCCTGTATTTAGCGCCATCCATCATTCCTTCAATTCTGACCAGTTTCCCAGTCCCTGCCGATGAAAAACATACCCACAGCATGATGCTGCCACCACCATGCTTCACTATGGAGATGGTGTTCTCGAGATGATGAGAGGTGTTGGGTTTGCGCCAGACATAGCGTTTTCCTTGATGGCCAAAAAGCTACATTTTAGTCTCATCTGACCAGAGTACCTTCTTCCATATGTTTGGGAAGTCTCCCACGTGCCTTTTAGTGAAAATCAAACTTGCTTATTTTTTACTTTAAGCTTTTTTTCTGGCCACACTTCCGTAAAGCCCAGCTCTGTTGAGTGTACAGCTAAAAGTGGTGCGTGCTTATTTTTTTTAAATAAGTAAATTTTTTTAATTTCACTTTTTTCACCAATTTGGACTATTTTGTGTCTGTCCATTACATGAAATCCAAATAAAAATCTATTTAAATTACAGGTTGTAATGCAACAAAATAGGAAAAACGCCAAGGGGGAAGAATACTTTTGCAAAGCACTGTAAAGTGCTAGATGCTTATCTTGGGTCAGTTTTGCCTTTTTCCTACTATTGGTTAAGGTTACGAATGCGGCGGGGGGGGGGGGGGGGGGGGTGATACTAGAGTGGGTCACTTAATGATAATGACAACCCTCCTGGTTCCTCCACACCTCATCCTGTCTGCTGGGAAATGATGAATCAGAGTGTGCACCTTGCTTTGTTCCCCCCTTCCCTGCACCAGTACACCCACCCAGTCATGCCCCTTCAACCCTCAGACAGTGGCCTCTCTGGGGGCGAACATGAGTCAGCAGACCAGGCCAAGGGACCAGCAGGCTGGGAAACAGGGCTGCTCTGTTCTCCTCTAAGACCCACATTAGGATGGACTACAGACAACCAGGGTACCCATGTGTGTGTGTGTGTGTGTGTGTGTGTGTGTGTGTGTGTGTGTGTGTGTGTGTGTGTGTGTGTGTGTGTGTGTGTGTGTGTGTGTGTGTGTGTGTGTGTGTGCCTCTTTTTTCAACAATACGACATCTGAGGAATCCTGCTTCCCATAAAATACTGTCAGTTATTATACTATACTGGTCCGGTATCAATATGGATGTGTCATTATTGATTCATCAAATAGACAAACAAGTAATAAATCCATTAGGTGGCTAATTGATGCCAGAGAGTTGATGACCAGGGGTTACTGCGTTAGCTATACTATGAATGCCTATGACATTTCTATTGATGGCTAAATATGTTAGTTTGCTATCCACCTGGGAAAAAACATGTAACTAAAGTAAATAAATATCATCCCTTGGTCTTCAGGATACATTTAATGGAAGATTGATGGAGTATCTATGCCATTTCCGTGTAATGAGTTCAATATGCGCGACGTCCACCAATACATAAGGTCAGATGGTATCATATGCATCACATGTCGTCTGCCAATGTACAATCGTCGCCAACGGCACCCGCTCTGTATTAAATGCAGTTCCTCATGAAAGCAATTATGCTTTGACATGATCAGATTTGGTTTAAATGTGATTCGATTATTTACAGATCCCCAATGTTTTGGCAACTTGACGATCAGTCCAATACAACCGTCACGGCAGGCCCTTCATCATCCAACACGATGGTCATCATACAACATAGCACAGCGCGATATGGCCCTATTACATATAATTACATTCCTCACATAGAGAAGGTGAATTAATGGGGAGGTTTTGTAACTACCTCTGATAGCGTAACATAACATAGCATAGCATCAGATACTTGGACAGAGCCAGCCAGCCAGCCAGATATCCACGCAGATAGCAGAGAATTGAATCTATGCCCTGCAACTCCCTTTCTACCGGGATAGACAGATGAGATGAAAGGGTGCAGATGAGATGAAAGAGAGAGATGCTGTTTAATGACCTTGATAAGACCAGGGACATGAACAGCCTTGGGAACAGACCCAGATGATGTGTCGCCGTGACAACAGCCAACGACGTGTTGGTGACACGAGCTGAGAAGCCTCAAGTTCTTGACTAGCGAGCTCCTCGCATTAGTGTTGTTGTTTGCCCGTGGCATAAGGGGTGATGGTGTGTGTGTGTGTGTGTGTGTGTGTGTGTGTGTGTGTGTGTGTGTGTGTGTGTGTGTGTGTGTGTGTGTGTGTGTGTGTGTGTGAGTGTGTGTGTGTGTGTGTGCGTGTGCGCGTGCATGTGTGTGTGTGCGGGTGCACAGGGTAAAGTGCGAAGACGTCCCAGTCGAGGCCTTGCTCAGTGACAGAATGTGATATGAATCTAATGAGAGATAACCAACATGCAGATGAGGCAGCCTGGCCACAGTGAACTTTAATCAGCTTAACGGTGCTGATAGTTATCAGCTGTTTGAGGCAAACATCAAACACACCCAGACACACACTGAAAATGGAGAGGGATCAATGAGCATGCACAAACACAGGGAGACATATAGGCCTGCACACACTGGCATATGGGCGCATACTCTTTCACACGCTTGCTCACTCATTCCCTCACATCAATACTAGCATAGCCTACTATGCCCAATACAATGGTTCATGCCTCATTCTAGGTGGCATGCTTGAGTGAGATAAACAGCGAGGATAGAAGTAGGAGAGAGAGGTGTGCAGGCCAGGAGGAGCAGTGAAGTTCAGAGGGTAATGTGTCAGCAGGGTAAACACTGTAGTGGTGCGGAGCAGGGTCTTTGGCAGGCAGGGGCAGTCAGTGAGGTAAGGGAGAAGTGGTTGCCTCTCTCGGAGCTCCCCACAGGGCTGCACTTGGACTATTATTATCTCTAGGAATCCAGAGCATTCAAAAGGGCCCAGGAGCCAACTGGTGGGCCACAGTAAAAGGCAGGCCTTGGAATAACACAGCTGCCCTTCAGACATCTTGCGAAGTGCCCTTGTCTCAAACACACACATCAATTCACTGACCTTTCATGGGGGGGCTGTACACTCTCTGTATCCCAAATGACACCCTATTTCCTTAAAAGTGCACTACTTTTGATAGGGCTCTGGTTAAAAGTAGTGCACCACATAGGGAATAGGGTGCAATTTGGGATGTATACATATCCCCCTATAGGAAGAAGTCAATATTAGGGTGTAACTGTATCTATTGTATAGAATAGAATACAAGTGTGATTTTACGGTAACACTTTACTTTACACCCAGTGTCATAACACAATATGACATGGCCATAACCATGTCATAATATGTCATAATTGCTGACTTAACTTGTCATAACCTGTCATAATATGGTCCTAACACTGTAATGACCCATATATTTACACCTGTTGTGACATATTTAAGCAATAAGGTACGAGGGTGTGTGGTATATTGCCAATATACCATGGCTAAGGGCTGTTCTTAGGCACAACGCAACGCAGAGGAGCTGGATACAGTCCTTAGCCGTGGTATTTTGGCAATATACCTCAAACCCCTGAGGTGCCTTATTACTATTATATACTGGTTACCAATGTAATTAGAGCAGGAAAAATACATTTTTGTTATACCCGTGATGTACAGTCTGATATACCACGGCTTTCAGCCAATCAACATTCAGGGATCGATATTTTATGTCTGGTTATGACACCTACACATTAAAAAAAAATCCCTGCGAAGAAGTTTCTTCAATCCTTTGATGTTGTTATAATGAATTATTTACAGTCATGTTACTTTCATCATATTTTAAATAACTTGTAGAAAATGCACTTCATGGTACCGTCATGAAGTATTCTGAGCATCCTCTGTCACCTTACTTGGACTTAGAAAATACACTTTATGACACTGTCAAGAAGCATTATGACCATCATAATCATATAAGCCAGATAGGCCTATCACGTACATGCCTTTATGTCAGTCATCAGTCACAAAGAGGGTGTCTTGTCCTGCTCCTGAAATCGGCTCCTGCATGTCTGACATCAACGTGTAGGTAATTACAATGATAATTTAACATGGTCAATAAAAAATAAAAAATGATAACATCAAAATACTGTTAACATGTAGGCTATGGTGTAATGGAATGTTTTGCCTTGTGTGGTAGATTTTGTGGGTTATGACACTTTTATGTAGGGGTCATAACCAGCCGTAAAATTACACAATATATGTCACAACAAGTCTAAATATGTGTCATGACAGGTGTTATGACCATATTATGACAGGTTATTACAAGTTACGTCAGCTGTCATGACGTATTAGGACATGGTTGTGACCGTGTCATAACGTGTTATGACCCTGGGGGTCAAGGAAAGTATTACCGATTTCCTATCTATCTATCCATTCATATTTATTTAGCGACTTATACATTCTTGGTCTTATTTTTATTCTATTTTGTATTCTAGCAGAGTTCATCATTCATGTGGACAACAGGAGTTGAACATCAGTCAGCCTGTGCACTTTTCGTGTCCTCTTCATTGCTCTCTGTCTCTGTTTATCACTCTGTCGCCCTCCCTGGCTCCCATGACCCTTCACAGACCACATCACACCCTGACATTTAACCACTAAGCCACCTATTTCAGTCGACTTATTCTTAAGCAAAGCTGTGCCAAGCCATCTTTATGGAAATCACCAGTCTGTATGTGTGCTCATTTGAATTAGGGCATGATGGGGGCTGCCAGCCAGGCCTAGTATTAGCCTTATGTCTCCTCTAGGTGAGTTAGAGGCTGGAGCACCCTGTTCTCATATTGGTGGCTCCAGCTTCGGCGCAAATATTCCCTGGCCCTCGTCCCGAATTGCATTCATCCAATGAAAACCTGTCTGTGTGTCTCATCAGGAGCTGTTTTCGGACGTTTCCCTGCATCAAAGTCACACCACTTTGATATAGCTATTATCAATGGTCAAATAAATGAGAATAACTGAATCTGGCGGGGGGGTGATGAAAGAGATCTTTGCAAGACATCTGAAGGCAGAACAAGGTGTAGAGTGGTAAAGAAAGTAAAGCCTGTGAGCAACGAGAAGAGAGGGCGATATAAAACAGACGGAAGCAAAGAGTGCATGTTTAGTAGCACCTTCACTGTTGCCTTTCTGTCCCCTCAGAGTGCTCTCTAGTGTGTCTTGGCTCTAGGTTGGTAATCGTGCCCTGAGGTTTTCCTGGCCATGTGACCTGTTCCTGTAAAATCCCATATAGTCAATGGCTGACGTGTCTGTCTGTCTGTCTCTATGTCTGTCTGTCTGTCTGTCTCTATGTCTGTCTGTCTGTCTGTCTGTCTGTCTGTCTGTCTGTCTGTCTGTCTGTCTGTCTGTCTGTCTGTCTGTCTGTCTGTCTGTCTGTCTGTCTGTCTGTCTGTCTGCCTGCCTGCCTGCCTGTCTGTCTGTCTGTCTGTGCCGGTGTCCATGGGAGCACAGCTGACAATCTCTCTCACTCCAACGATCTGACTCAGCATCCTGATACATCAAAAGACTGGCCAAGCAGGGCACTCACTCCTCTGTCCTCTCTTGCCCTTCTCCTCTCTCACTCCTCTCATCCCTCTCTCATCTCCCATAGCCCCTGACCGCGAGTGTGACTCTCACCCCTACATCTCCCCTCTCTCTCCTCCCGTTTCTCACTCACCAATCTCTCACCCTTCTCCCTGCCCTCACGCAATCCTCCCTCTCTGGCTGCTCTCACAAAGCACAGTCACAATTTCCATTACTGGTAAAATATTTGTATTTTTAGAGAGTAGCTCAGCTTGAGACTCCCTTGGAGGATGATGAATGCTATGAGCAATCACCAAAGCAGTTTTTCACATGGGGACCAGCGAGGGGTGGTCTGTCGGGGGCTCTTGGTGACTGCACGGGCCGGGTGTCCCCCCTCCCTCACTCTTAGATCCCCTGACATGAGAACATAGATTGGGAATGGGCATGGGCCCATGCCAGAACACTCTGGGATGGACTCCAAGAACATATTTGTAGAGGGGAGAAGAGAGCGAGGAAACGGCCTGGTGTTGGTGAGAGGCAGAGGGGGAGAGGTAGACGGGAGTCAAAAGGGGGTGAGGTGAGGTTGAAGCGTAATGCAGGGGTAATGGAGAGGTAACGCTTGGGGTTCATAAGCTCTGAGGGTGAGGTGTAAGTATGTGGACCCCCCCAACCCCAGGGAGTAAAAAGAGGCAAAGGAAGGGTGAGGGTGAGTACTTCTTTGAGTAGAAATGCATTATTAGTAGTATCACTCAATATACCGTAGGACAACCTGGCTGGGTTTACTGAGGATTAGAGTGCAGTAATAGCAGCACATTAACCGTCCCTAGGGATATGAATCCTTCCTCTGAAATCTGCTCTGTGGACTACCCTGGAGGCTGGTGACCAGAGGTCGCATCTACAGAAGTAGTGCAAAGACACAACGTGTGCTTGTGCACTGTGTTTGACGTGACATGTGTGTGTGTGTGTGCGCGTGTGTGTATGTGTGTGTGTGTGTGTGTGTGTATACACTGAGTATACAAGACCTTATTAACTTCTTATGGCTGCAAGGGGCAGTATTGAGTAGCCAGTTAAATCGTGCCCATTTCAAACGGACTCGTACTCAATTCTTGCTCGTACAATATGCATATTATTATTACTATTGGATAGAAAACACTCTCTAGTTTCTAAAACCGTTTGAATTATTTCTCTGGGTGAAACAGAACTCATTCTGCAGCACTTTTCCTGACCAGGAAGTGGAACGTCTGAAATCGATGCTCTGTTCTTCTTCATGCCTATAAATGGGCACAAGACCTATTAGTATACATACACGTCATACACCTTCATCTGGTTGTCAAGAGGCTGTGAGAGAAGAAATGAGGTGATTATCTCGATCTGAGTTGGAACACATCATCTTGGAATCTCGTGTCCACCATTTTCGGTACTCTGAATAGCGCGAGCTGGACAGTGTGATTGCCTTTTGTTTAGCTTCCGTTATAGGCGACTACAATCTCCGGCTTTGATTTTATTTGATACATGTCACCATATCATCGTAAAGTATGTTTTTTCAATATGGTTTCATCAGATTATTGAAATTTTTTCGGGAGTTTTGCAGTGTTCCGTTCTCTTCCGTTTGTTGACATGGAGAGTGTCGTGGCACCCGGCTAGTGCGCTTGCTAAATGAAGAGGGAAAGTGTCCGTTCTGAATCCAAACAATGACTGTTCTGGACAAAGGACACCTTGTCCAACATTCTGATGAAAGATCAGCAAAAGTAAGACCCATTTTATGATGTTATTTCATATATCTGCCGTAGTCGCCGGCGCCCAAGTGTTTCTGGCTATTGTGCTAAGCTAATATAACGCTACATTTTGTTTTCGCTGTAAAACACTTGATAAATCGGAAATATTGTCTGGAATCACAAGATGCCTGTCTTTCAATTGCTGTACACTATGTATTTTTCAGAAATGTTTTATGATGAGTATTTAGTTATTTGGCGTTGGTGTCTGTAATTTTTCTGTCTGCTTTCGGTGCAATTTCTGACTGTAGCTGCAATGTAAACTATGATTTATACCTGAAATATGCACATTTTTCTAACAAAACATATGCTATACAATAAATATGTTATCAGACTGTCATCTGATGAATTTGTTTCTTGGTTAGTGGCTATTTATATCTTTATTTGGTCGAATTTGTGATAGCTACTGATGGAGTAAATAACTGGTGGAGTAATGAAAAATGGTGTCTTTTGCTAACGTGGTTAGCTAATAGATTTACATATTGTGTCTTCCCTGTAAAACATTTAAAAAATCGGACATGTTGGCTTGATTCACAAGATGTGTACCTTTCATCTGGTGTCTTGGACTTGTTAATGTGTGAAAGTTAAATATTTAAAAAAAAAATCTTTTGAATTTCGCGCCCTGCACTTTGAGCTGGCTGTTGTCATAAGTGTACCGACGTCGGGCTTGCACGCCAAACAGGTTAAGAACACCATGACATAGAGTGTCCAGGTGAGTCCAGGTGAATCCAGGTGAACGCTATGATCCTATGATGTCACTAGTTAAATCCACTTCAAATCAGTGTAGATGAAGGGGAGGAGACAGATTAAAGAAGGATTTTTAAGCCTCGAGACAATTGAGACACGGATTGTGTATGTGTGCCATTCAGAGGGTGAACGGGCAAGACAAAAGGTTGAAGTGCCTTCGAACGGGGTGTGGTAGTAGGTGCCAGGCGCACCGGTTTGAATGTGTCAAGCACAGTTTCCCGTGCGAATCAAGAAGGGTCCACCACCCAAAGGACATCCAGCTACGTGACACAACTGTTGATAAGCATTGGAGTCACCGTGGGCCAGCATCCCACGGTGGAACGCTCCACACCCTGTATTGAGTCTGTTCTGAGGGCAAAAGGGAGGGGTGGTGCAACTCGATATTAGGAAGGTGTTCTTAATGTTTGGCGTCCTCAGTGTATATGGAGTTCAGGTGTTTGCAGTGAGTAATGTATATCTCGGTATGTTCGGTCATGCATGTGTGTGTGTTCACCGGGTACTGTAGCTGTTTGTGAGCAACAGTAGTCACCTGTTCTGCTGTTGTCCTGCGGTCCTGTATTTTAGGACAGGCCTGTGACATGCCATACTGAAGTGCCAGGGGTTTCAGCGGGTCACTGCTATGTCACGGGGAAATGAATGACCTAAGAACATAGTAGGCCAGCAGAGAGGCATTAACTTGCCCCGGTCAGAGACTCGTTAACACGGTCAGTGAGTAGTTAGTTACCTTAATGTTTCAATCCATTATGTTTTGGTTTAGTCTCAGAGTGGTAAAAATGTTTGTTTAGTTTGTTTGGCTTAAGCCCTCGTTAGGAATTTAATTGTGTTGTGTGACACTAGTTTACAGTATCACACACACACACACACACACACACACACACACACACACACACACACACACACACACACACACACACACACACACACACACACACACACACACACACACACACGCAAATATCACTGTACTTGGCATGTTCAAACATAGAGCAGATTACAGTACTTCATGGATCGTTTTGGATCATTTTGAAAAGGGAAAATAACAGAGCTCAAACGTAAAGCTGTTAGCATACTGTTATAAAGGAGTGATGGAGAGAAGGGGGATGTCTTACATAGCCTACACAGTGACCTCCAAGGATGACAGTGAAATAGCTAGCCTTCTTGACAAAATGCTGTCATGTGAAAGGTAAGTTTAAACTCCTTACACGCTCTCGCCATGCTCTGAACAGGATTCAGTTTCACACACCTCGCAAGGTCAGGAAAGCAACATCAAACGGCTTGGAGTCCTTGTGGGATCAGGCTTTCCACGGCTGGCTATTGGTCACACACACAGTCTCACTTATATACACACACGAACGCACGCAGGCACACACACGCACACACATTCTTGTACAGCTATCGTAGTGGGGACACACAATTCAGTCCCATTCAAAATCCTATTTTCCCTGACCCCTACCCCTACCCCTAAACCTAACTCTAACCCTAACCCGTACTCCTACCCTAACCTTAACCCTAACCCAAACCGAAAACCCTAACCTTAGCCCAAAAACCTAACATTAACCCTAACCCTAAAACTATCCCTAGCTCCTAACCCTGACCCTGAACGTAATTCTAACCCTAACACTAATTCTAACCTTAATCCTAAACCCCCAGAAATACTGTAGCAATCGACCATGTGGGGACCAACAAAATGTCCCCAGTTGGTCCAATATTTGTTAGTTTACTATTCTTGTGGGAACTTCTGGTACCCACAATAATATTTAAACACGTCCACACACACACACACACGCACACACGCGCACGCACGCACGCACACACTTACATATACCTGCTGTGGCTGGCATTTGGGGGTCATACACAGCACATAAACTGCAGGCGGCTCGCTCATGTAAATTCTCTCTCTTGACAACTGAGTTTTCTCATAAGCTCCAGTAGTCAGCTGTCTACTGCATTCCTCAGAGGGCAGCCGGGACTATGGTAATGTGAGTGTCAGTGTTGCTCGGTGTGCGTGTGAGTTTGAAGTGTGTTTTTGAAAGAGAGCTTTTGGCGTGTGTGTTTGCATGTAAGTCTGCTGCTGTATCAGTGAACGCAAGTGTATACGCAGCGCATTTATGGTTTGTGTGTGTGTGTGTGTGTGCGAGTATGTGTTTGTGCACGCACGTGCGTGTGCCTCTACGCGCGTGCACGCCCGTGTGTGTGCGTGCGTGTCAATCACACGTTGGAGAGAAGGGAAGATGAGGCCCCACTGAGTAGCTACAAATAGAAGTGCAAAGTGGCTCAATCCCTGCTGAATGTTTGTCCAGAGAGGTGGGTTATGGGGAGCGGGCATCTCTGTGCCAGTCTGCTGGGCCCGATACCCCTTAAGCCTGGCATTTCCTGCCCTGGGAGAGCCTTAATTAAGAGGGTATTGGGCGACATCGGAGGCCTCTGAATCCCCCAGACCTTTCCAGGGGCTTTTGTGAAGGCGGAGAGGGTTAGAGAGGGATAACAACTAGCGGCTTCTGTCCTTTCCTGTCACGCATGCCACAGCACGGTATGCATACAACCAGGCTCAAAATGATTGGCACCCTTGATAAAGACGAACAACAGAAAACACAAAATAAATGATACAAATACAGGCACCCCTGTTTTCAGTACTCCTTTGCGATGATAAAGACACAGACCACATTAGGAGGGATCTTAGACCATTCCTCCATACATAATCTTTCCAGATCCTTGATATGCTTTGTCTGCTCATATGGACTGCCCTCTTGGCACTTGCATTGGAACCGGTGCTATGGTCAAATTACATAAAATAGAGCTCTTTGGCCACGCACACAGTTGGCGGATTTGGCATCTCAAAAACGGAAGCAGATGCAGAAAAGTAACCTCATACCTACTGTAAAATATGGTGGTGGATCTTTGATGTTAGGGGGTTATTTTACTTCCACTGGTCCTAGGGCCCTTGTTAAGGTCAAAGACATCATGAACTTTACCAAGTAACAGGACGTTTTAGCCAAAAACCTGGTTGATCAAGGAAGATACACCACTGCTCTGTGTCTGGCAACCCCTGGGCCCTCTCCTTCTCAGCCAGCCAGGCAGGCCTTCAGCTCTCAGCCTTGAGTTAGGACATAATAACCCTTCCAGAGGAGAGAGGAGAAGAGAGGAGAGCTACAACGACTCAGTCAGTTAACAAGTCAGGGGGCTGAGAGGTGCATATCCCCGCCCCCAGTGCTTACAGGACTCCTCCCAACCCAGGAGGGATGCTTTGTTAGCCTGGTAAGGCTGATGTCAGACCACTTGAATGCCACTTGACTGAGAGTACAGAGAAAGGGAACCTCTGTGGTCTGTAAAAGCCTCACCTCTCAGTATCACAGAGCTGATATGCCCTAACTACTAGTCACATGTACACTGAGTGTACAAAACATTAGGAACACCTTCCTAATATTTAGTTGCACCCCCTTTTGCCCTCAGAACAGTCTCAATTCGCCGGGGCATGGACTCAACAAGGTGTTAAAAGCGTTCCACTGTGATGCTGGACCATGTTGACTCCAATGCTTCCCACGGGTTGTGTCAAGTTGACTGGATGTCCTTTGGGTGGGGGAACCTTCTTGATACACGCAGGAACGTTTGAGCAAGACCCAGCAGCGTTACAGTTATTGACACCCTCAAACCGGTGCGCCTGGCACCTACTACCATGCCCCATTCAAAGGCACTTCATCTTTTGTCTTGCCCGTTCACCCTCTGAATGGCACACATACACAATCCATGTCTCAATTGTCTCGAGGCTTAAAAATCCTTCTTTAACCTGCCTCCTCCCCTTCATCTACACTGATTGAAGTGGATTTAACAGGTGACATCAACAAGGGATCATAGCTTTCACCTGGATTCACCTGGTCAGTCTATGGCATGGAAAGAGCAGTTGTTCTTAATGTTTTGTCCACTCAGTGTACGTTTACCCCCAAAAGAATGAGCGGCAACCATGCAAGCCGTATCCATGAAAGTCACAAAGCTACTGTGAAAGCACCATTATGACACTGTCCAAAAAAACCCAGCCGTTGAACTGAAGGGGTGAACATAGTGACGTCTGACTGGTGAGCAGCTCCTCGTTGAGATGATGAAATGTGTCTGGCTGGTAGAGAGAGGAGGAGACAGTCAGAAAGGGAGAGGACAAAAGGCCATCTCAATCAGCGGACCCCTATGTTTCTCATCTCCCTCTTTTGTGTAGCTGTCATCTTGGCCAGGAGCGGGTGGAGGTAGTGTGGAGGGAGCGGCGGGTGCTTGGGTTAGCGTAAGGTAATCCTTTAAGTGGGTGACTTTAACTCTCTCGCAGAGTAAACAGGAGGGCGGTGGAAGGGGCATTGTTGATGGCTAATGTTACAGAACTGCAGGATCACCCCAGGGCATTGTGTGGGGTGCGTTAGACAAGCAGTGTGTGCATGTGTGTGTGTGAGGGTGGGGGGTGGGGTGTTCGTGTATGTGTGTGTGTTTATGTGTGTGTGAGGGCCACTAAAGCCTTGTGACAGAATGCTAGTCTAGTGGCACAGAAAGGTGAACAGATGCCTCTCTACTAAGGCGAGTCAGGCCACTGCATTGAAAATATGACTGATCGCCTCCAAATTAAATTATGGACCTCCAACCGCCAATTTAGGGAATGTGTATGTGTGTGTGTGTGTGTGTGTGTGTGTGTGTGTGTGTGTGTGTGTGTGTGTGTGTGTGTGTGTGTGGTGGGGTGTGGTGGGGTGGGGTGTTAGTATCCGGGTTGGGGCACAGGGGTGAGCCCTCCAGCTGACGGTCAGTGAAGCAGGACAGGACAACACAATAACAGTCTTGTTAACGAGGCCACGCCATACCTCCCACCTGTTACCCAAAAACCTTCCCTTCCCTGCCCCCCCCCCCCCCCCCCCCCCGGCTCTGGAGAATGGTTCAAACCCCGCACCGACCGGGTGTTTCCCTGGGACGCCTCATTTGAAGCCCTCCTTCCTTCATTTAGCCCAGGGTCCATTTATCTCTCTCCCTGTCAGGGAGGTTCACATCGTTTGCAAAGCTTCCTGTCTGCACACTGTAAACAGCACTCTCCCAGGATGATGTTTAGTCTGGACTAGACTAACTCTGGCTGGAGAGGACAGGAGAGGCTGCCCCACTGCTGCTGCCTGTGCTGGTGGGGCTGAATGACAATAAGGAGACTGAATCCTGTTTAAACTTGTATTTTTCTTAGATGTAAAATAGAAACACAAAAAACACATATTTATACACACACACACACACGCACACGCACACGCACACACGCACACACACACACACACACACGCACACGCACGCGCACACGCACACGCACACGCACGCACACACACACACACACAAATACAAATACAAGCAATACAACATATTCAGTTATCATCTCAATCATAGCATTAGGTTTTCAGAGATAAAGATATCACAGTGAAATGCACTACATAGCCGAGGGCTTGGGAAAATACTTTTTGTCCACCTGTAGAATGAATCTATTCAAATGATCTTGCTACCCTCAGGCCCTTTGAGATGGTTGCTGTCTGTCTTATAAACAGTGAGAAGCGATAGTATTGACAAGAGTAATTGTTTCGTTTAAAAAAAAATACAGTATAAAACATTTTGAGGCGCTAACCAGCATTGGCCGACATCCGCATAGCATACGTTTTGGTGGGGTTGGAGGTGTATCTGCAGCAGTGATTCATTTGTAAATTGGGAAGTTCCTGAACAAAAAGTAAGGGCGAGAGGAGTGACCTGGGGAGCGCTGAAGTACCAGGACACATGAGAACAACAAAAAAACACCTTTATAGTAAAGCACTGCATGCATATCATCACATTTGCGTAGTGGCATAGAGCAGAAGAGTCCAGGCACTTACAGCAGTTGCACACATGGGAAAACATTTTAGTAGCTTAGGGTCCGGGAATAATGTGTCCTTTCATAAACGCATTTTATGCAATTCTGCGTCATTTTACATGACTGGAGACTTTGGCTGAATATTTTTTAACACCGCACAAATGATCGAAATGACAGGCTACTTTGACCAGCCGGGTCACCTGTGATACAAGTCAGTGTTCGATGTCCATCCATGTCTGGGGCGGTCGGGAGATGACGTGGAAACTGTCCACTAGGGGCAACAGTGAGCGCTGTTACCTTCAAGTATGTTTCGGTTTTGCGAAGGTGTTGTGGACGGGGATGGGCGTAACGTCTGCCTCTGGTGTCGAAGGTTGCATGTTTAAATCGAGTGATAGAAAGTTGTTTTCAGCCTATACCAAACATGAACCCTTAGCCAGGGTTGGGGAGTAATGGATTACAAGTAAGGGATTACAAACAAAAAACGGTAAGTGTACTCCGTCACGTTACCAGCAAAAATATTGTAATCAGATTACAGATACTTTTGAAAAACTAGATGATTACTTCGAGGATGACTTTTGAATTCAGAAAGGATGTTTGCGAGAAAAAAATCTTTCACACTTCTCTGTTTTCTGAATGACATTCAAATCAGCATTGAGAAAAGGTTTGCAAGTTGACGTTTGTTCCACCTGAGCGAGTCTGACCACAAGTCAGAGACCACTATGATGACACACCAAATGTGTTTGATGGATCGCGGGAAAAGAGGAGGAATAGGCTTTTGGAGGCTACAGTCCAAGCTATGTCTTCCAATGGTACGACTGCTGTCAGCATCCAAAATGATCCAACTTGAATAAACGCTTGGAGGTAAGGATGACAGTGGTGGTGTAGTCTACGGTGATACAGATATCACTTATTATTGATATCTACGAAGCGCCTTGATGTGAATCACACTGCTGCTCTCTCATTTAGCTATTTGCACCTTATGGATTGTGGTTGTTGTGGATGGCTGTTCACAAATCTAAATGTGTATTTCAAACCAATAATGGTTGAATTCAAGCAGTTTAAGCTGCCTATCAATCATTGTTTTTGAAGCCAGTTACAGCCAGTGAAAAATACATTCTTGCAACAGCTGCATAATGCGGATCCCAGCCTACGGAATAAAAATGGGGCTTTTATTGCTCAATCTAATTCATGTTGATAAAAAAAAATCCATAGGCGTAATGGACACATGCACAAACTCGTACACTTTTGGTAGACTTAAAGGGGAAATCTGTAGTTACTACATACATTTGTGGATTTATAAATGATGTACAGTACCAATCAAAAATGTGAACACAAATATTCATTCAAGGGCTTTACTTTTTTTGACTATTTTCTACATTGTAGAATAATAGTGAAGAAATCAAAACTATGAAATAACACAAATGGAATCATGTAGCAACCAAAAAAGTGTTAAACAAATCAAAATATATTTTATATTTTGTATTCTTCAAAGCAGCCACCCTTTGCCTTGATGACAGCTTTGCACACTCTTAGCAGTCTCTCAACCAGCTTCACCTGGAATGCTTTTCCAACAGTCTTGAAGGAGTTCCTACTGCTGAGCACTTGTTGGCTGCTTTTCCAACTCATCCCAAACCATCTCAATTGGGTTAAGGTTGGGTGATTGTTGAGGCCAGGTCATCTGATGCAGCACTCCATCACTCTCCTTCTTGGTCAAATAGCCCTTACCCAGCCTGGAGGTGTGTTGGGTCATTGTCCTGTTGAAAAACAAATGATAGTCCCGCTAAGCGCAAACCAGATGGGATGGCGTATCGCTGCAGAATGCTGTGATTCTGTCACACCCTGGCCTTAGTTATCTTTGTTTTCATTATTATTTTAGTTAGGTCAGGGTGTGACATGGTGAATGTTTGTGTTTTGTCTCGTTTTGGTTGGTTATATGGAAAAGGGGGTGTTGGGTTTAGTTTATGGGTTTGTGTTGAATGAATGTTTCTAGGTATGTCTATGGTTGAGTGAATGTTCTAGGTATGTCTATGGTTGCCTGAGTGGTTCTCAATCAGAGACAGATGTCTTTCATTTGTCTCTGATTGGGAGCCATATTTTAGGCAGCCATGGGCATCATGTTTTTGTTGGGTCATTGTCTAGGTCTGTGTCTAGGTTGCATGTTTGCATTTTGTTCGGTTGTAGCTTCACGGTCGTCTATTTTGTTGTTTTGCTTCGTTTGGTCATCTCCTTAATAAAGAGAAGATGTATTCTTTACACGCTGCGCCTTGGTCCTCTCTCTCTCCCATGGTCGATCGTGACAGAATGACCCAACCACTCAGGACCAAGCAGCGTGAAAGGAGGGAGCCAGAGCCAGTTGTGCAGATACTGGAGGTGAGCAATGGGAAGGATACAGAGACTGTTAAGGATTTATTGAGGAGTTTGGAGGAGAGTGAAAAGAGGGAGCTGCTGTGTTGGTGCGTGAGGCACAACATCCACCCGACAGAGCGTGTGCGGGATGTGATGTTACCTGAGTCAGCTCTTCATGCTCGTCCTGAGTTGCGTGCTAACCGTCTGGGAATGACAGTCCCACGAACCAGGCCTCCTGTGTGCCTTCCTAGTCCTACACCTCCTGTAACACCTTCCCGCCCCAGCCCGGTACCACCAGTTCCGGCACCACGCCCCAGGATTCCAGGGTGTCTCCAGAGCCCTGTTCTTCCTCCACGCACTCGCCCTATGGTGCGTGTCTCCAGCCCGGTACCACCAGTGCCGGCACCACGCACTAGGCCTAATGTGCGTCTCCAGAGCCCTGTACGCATTGTTGCTTCTCCCCGCACTCGCCCTGAGGTGCGTGTCCTCATCCCGGTACCACCTGTGCCGGTACCACGCACTAGGCCTATAGTGCGCTTTGAGAGCCCAGTGTGTCCTGTTCCTTCTCCCCGCACTAGCCTTCAGGTGCGTGTCCCCAGCCCGGTACCACCAGTTCCGGCACCACGCACCAGGCCTATAGTGCGCCTCAGCCGGCCAGAGCTGCCCGTCTACCCAGTGCCATCTGAGTCATCCGTCTACCCAGTGCCATCTGAGTCATCCGTCTACCCAGTGCCATCTGAGTCATCCGTCTACCCAGTGCCATCTGAGTCATCCGTCTACCCAGTGCCATCTGAGTCATCCGTCTACCCAGTGCCATCTGAGTCATCCGTCTACCCAGTGCCATCTGAGTCATCCGTCTACCCAGTGCCATCTGAGTCATCCGTCTACCCAGTGCCATCTGAGTCATCCGTCAGCCAGCCATGACCAGCCCGAGCCGTCAGCCAGCCATGACCAGCCCGAGCCGTCAGCCAGACCGGATCAGCCAGAGCCTTCCGCCAGACCGGATCAGCCAGAGCCTTCCGCCAGACCGGATCAGCCAGAGCCTTCCGCCAGACCGGATCAGCCAGAGCCTTCCGCCAGACCGGATCAGCCAGAGCCTTCCGCCAGCCATGACCAGCCAGAGCCTTCCGCCAGCCATGACCAGCCAGAGCCTTCCGCCAGCCATGACCAGCCAGAGCCTTCCGCCAGCCATGACCAGCCAGAGCCTTCCGCCAGCCATGACCAGCCAGAGCCTTCCGCCAGCCATGACCAGCCAGAGCCTTCCGCCAGCCATGACCAGCCAGAGCCGTCCGCCAGCCATGACCAGCCAGAGCCTTCCGCCAGCCCGGATCAGCCAGAGCCTTCCGCCAGCCCGGATCAGCCAGAGCCTTCCGCCAGCCCGGATCAGCCAGAGCCTTCCGCCAGCCCGGATCAGCCAGAGCCTTCCGCCAGCCCGGATCAGCCAGAGCCTTCCGCCAGCCCGGATCAGCCAGAGCCTTCCGCCAGCCCGGATCAGCCAGAGCCTTCCGCCAGCCCGGATCAGCCAGAGCCTTCCGCCAGCCCGGATCAGCCAGAGCCTTCCGCCAGCCCGGATCAGCCAGAGCCTTCCGCCAGCCCGGATCAGCCAGAGCCTTCCGCCAGCCCGGATCAGCCAGAGCCTTCCGCCAGCCCGGATCAGCCAGATCCGTCAGCCAGCCATGAGCAGCCAGATCCGTCAGCCAGCCATGAGCAGCCAGATCCGTCAGCCAGCCATGAGCAGCCAGATCCGTCAGCCAGCCATGAGCAGCCAGATCCGTCAGCCAGCCATGAGCAGCCCAGCCAGGATCCGCCAGAGCCTTCCAGCCAGGATCCGCCAGAGCCATCCAGCCAGGATCCGCCATCCAGCCAGTATCCACCGTCCCTCAGTCCGGAGCTGCCGTCCCTCAGTCCGGAGCTGCCGTCCCTCAGTCCGGAGCTGCCGTCCCTCAGTCCGGAGCTGCCGTCCCTCAGTCCGGAGCTGCCGTCCCTCAGTCCGGAGCTGCCGTCCCTCAGTCCGGAGCTGCCGCCCCTCAGTCCGGAGCTGCCGCCCCTCAGTCCGGTGCTGCCCCTTAGTCCGGTGCTGCCCCTTAGTCCGGTGCTGCCCCTTAGTCCGGTGCTGCCCCTTAGTCCGGTGCTGCCCCTTAATCCAGTGGGGTTAAGTTGGAGGGTGGTCATTTGGAGGAGGCTACGAAAGCGGGTAGTGACTATGGTGGGGTGGGGACCACGACCAGTGCCAGAGCCGCCACCGTGGACAGACGCCCACCCAGACCCTCCCCTAGACTTTATGCTGGTGCGCCCGGAGTTCGCACCTTAAGGGGGGGGGTTATGTCACACCCTGGCCTTAGTTATCTTTGTTTTCATTATTATTTTAGTTAGGTCAGGGTGTGACATGGTGAATGTTTGTGTTTTGTCTCGTTTTGGTTGGTTATATGGAAAAGGGGGTGTTGGGTTTAGTTTATGGGTTTGTGTTGAGTGAATGTTTCTAGGTATGTCTATGGTTGAGTGAATGTTCTAGGTATGTCTATGGTTGCCTGAGTGGTTCTCAATCAGAGACAGATGTCTTTCATTTGTCTCTGATTGGGAGCCATATTTTAGGCAGCCATGGGCATCATGTTTTTGTTGGGTCATTGTCTAGGTCTGTGTCTAGGTTGCATGTTTGCATTTTGTTCGGTTGTAGCTTCACGGTCGTCTATTTTGTTGTTTTGCTTCGTTTGGTCATCTCCTTAATAAAGAGAAGATGTATTCTTTACACGCTGCGCCTTGGTCCTCTCTCTCTCCCATGGTCGATCGTGACAGATTCACGCAGTCTCCATTGAACAGTTGATGTTGAGATGTGTCTTATTTCAACTCTGTGAAGCATTTATTTGGGCTTCAAATTCGGAGGCTGGTAACTCTAATGAACTTATCCTCTGCAGCAGAGGTACCTCTGGGTCTTACTTTCCTGTGGCAGTCCTCATGAGAGCCAGTTTCATCATAGCTCTTGATGTTTTTTTGCTACTTTACTTGAAGAAGTTCTTGAACTGTTCCGCATTGACTGACCTTCGTGTCTTAAAGTAATGATGGAATGTCGTTTCTCTTTGCATATTTGAGCTGTTCTTGCCATAATATGGACTTGGTATTTTACCAAATAGGGCTGTCTTCTGTACACAAGCCTTACCTTGTCTCAACACAACTGATTGTCTGAAATGCATTAAGAAGGAAAGAAATTCCCCAAATTCACTTTGAACAAGGCACACCTGTTAATTGAAATGCATTCCAGATGACTACTTCATGAAGCTGGTTGAGAGAATGCCAAGAGTGGCAAAGGGTGGCAACTTTGAAAAATCTCAAAAATATATTTGTTTAACACTTTTTTGGTTACATGATTCCATATGGGCTATTTCATAGTTTTGATGTCTTCACTATTATTCTACAATGTCGAAAATAGTAAAAATAAAGTAAAACGGTAGGTGTGTAGGAGTAGGTGTGTCCAAACTTTTGACTGGTACTGTATATTAATGTAAAGATAATTTAATGTAGTAGAAAGCAATGGGTTAGAAGAAGCCTACTTAACCAACACATAGAGTAAAATGTAACATTCGTATATGGCCAGCTATGTAAACTTTAACATTGATTTATCCTGCAATAGATGTCGTTCAATTGGTAACATACATTTTTGTCTTCTTCTAATGCCGCTCAAGGGGAAAGAAATCTAAAAGTAACGGCATGTAATCAGATTAAGTTACTTAGTTTGGGTAATCCAAAAATTACATGACTGATTACAATTTTGGACAGGCAACTAGTAACTGTAGCGGATTACATTTAGCAAGTAACCTACCCAATCTTACCCATAGCTTAACCATTCAGAGTTAATGCCTAACCTTAAGATTTCGGAGTTAATGCCTAAACTTAACCCTAACCTTCAAAATTCAAAGTCAGTGCCTCAACCTAACCTTAAACACGTCAACATTTGACGTTTAAGAAACAAGAATGAACGTCTAATTCTGACATGAGACTGTGAGAGCTTTTTGACTTCGACACTGACAAACTGAATTTGACCTCAATAAAAAATGACCTTGTCTTGAATCCATCAATAGCTTGGGCCTAGGTGTGTGAAGACACACATATTGTAGGCTACAATATGAGGAGGAAATAATAGTCCTAAAAATGCTTTCCAGCTTCACTGACTCACCCAATGATGCACATTTTACTCACAGTGTTGGCTGATGCGTTTGTGCCAAAAGCCTATATCTCTCTCTTGTTTTACTTTGTAATAATATTTGGAAGTTGATCAAATATTTTGGTAGCCTACAGCAGACAAATTAGTCTTCTCTTTTCAGCAGGAGCCATTTGCTTTCTAACCTGTGTTTCCCCGCGATTGTATTTGAAATATTGGGAAAGGCCTGTTTTGTCTGCATTGACAGATTTTGCCAGACTGTAGGCCTTGGTATACACACAATCCACAGCTAGGCATTTTTTTTAGGAAGCTGTTAATCCTCTGTAGCCTTCTCGTGGTTTAGTAGGCTACTGTGAATTATTTAATTTCTTTCTGAACAGACAGAGGTAATTCTATAACTTTGGCAAATTTAATTTGAATGCATCAGGGGTGCTGCAGCTCTTTCCGAAAACACTGCGCGCAGCTATGATTCTATAACAAAATAAATTATGAAGTGCAACGCTGGAGGGGTGAGAGTTGCAGGCTCATGTCTATCAGAGCAGAGAGCAGGGAGAGAGATCATAGAAAGAGAATCTCATTCTAGTTCTGTGAGAGATACAGGCGCGCCTCTCACACAGCCACGGCCAAGCATTGGTCTCACAGACAGACACACAGGCAAAAATGATACCCGAACCATAAGCCCGGGCCAGCCCAACCCCAATCAACTTTTTCATATGACCTTTTATGGGGGGGGGGGGGGGGGGGGATAAACAAAGAGTGAACTCGGTTGAACTTTGAACACTTTTATAATAATTTTTACACTGCTGAATAATTGTTCATTCCACCAGAGGTACCGGATCCGGCCAAATAGGTCCCGTAATGAAAAAGTTCAAAATGGAGAGGTTCAGGATCCTGTTCCGGCAGGATCCGGCTCAATTTAAGCACTGAATGAGCTGACATTTCGGTGAGCGGTTTGAACTTGTAAAGCGTCTGCGTGGGATTTGTTGGATTATAGTCAGGTGTGGTTTCGTTGCATCCAATGACAGTGTCCGCGATAAGGTAACGCAATGAGACGCTTGTGGATGTGACAGGTCTAAATGCAGTTCCACCTCCAACACCGCCAAAACAACCGCTATGCGAATGTCAATCCGATTGAATCTGGTCCTAAATATCTATAATTCAAAGATGAACAAATAGCTATTTCACGTCTTATCCACTCAGTATACAAAACATTAAGAGTATATTTAAACATTTCCGTGACATAGACTGACCAGTTGAATCCAGGTGAGAGCTATGATCCCTTATTGATGTCACTTGTTCAAATCCACTTCAATCAGTGTAGATGAAGGGGAGCAGACAGTTTTAATAAGGATTTATAAACCTTGAGACAATTGAGACATGGATTGTATATGTGTGCCATTCAGAGGGTGAATAGACTAGACAAAAGTTGATGTGCCATTGAACGGGGCATGGCAACAGGTGCCAGGCGTATCGGTTTGTGTAAAGAACTGCAACGCTGCTGGGTTTTTCACACTCAACAGTTTCCTGTGTGTGTCAAGAATGGACCACCACCCAAAGGACATCCGGCCAACTTGACACAACTGTAGGAAGCATTGGCACCAACATGGGCCAGCATCCCTGTGGAACACCTTCGACACCTTGTAGAGTCCATGTGTAACGATCTTCTTCATCTGAGGAACAGGAAAGATCGGACCAAAACGCAGCGTGGTAAGTGTCCATGTTAATTTATTATAACTGAACACGAAATACAAAATAACAAAGTGAAACAACAAAAATCGAAAGAGTCCTGAAAGGTGCTACAACACAAAACAGAAAACAACTACCCACAAACACCAGGTGGGAAAAGGCTACCTAAGTATGGTTCTCAATCAGAGACAACGATAGACAGCTGCCTCTGATTGGGAACCATACCAGGCCAAACACATAGAAAAGAAAATATAGAAAAAAAACATAGAATGCCCACCCCAACTCACGCCCTGACCAAACGAAAAAATAGACATAAAAAAGGAACTAAGGTCAGGGCGTGACACCATGCCCCGACAAATTGAGGCTGATCTGAGGGCAAAAGGGGGTGCAACTCAATATTAGGAAGGTGTTCTTAATGTTTGGTATACTCTGTGTATATGTCTTATTACACAAATCACATCATTGATATCGATTAAGGGAGGCCCCCGCACCTCTCTGATTCAGACTCATTTCCGTTGAATGCATTCAGTTGTGCAACTTACTAGGTACGTAATCACTACTTGTGTGTCATTCTGTAGATTATATTCACACAATCTATGTGAATTTATGGCATTGTTTATTGAACACATGGCTGTTTAGAAGACTTTGTTTCACGAATGGCTGCTTAGATTAGAGGTCTTTAATGAGAAAACCTCTATAACTAGACTGGTAAAACACTGGACGGGGAGTTGAGTGGAAAAGAGTGGGCGAGTGAGAGAAAGAAAGAGTGAAAGTGCGAAGAAGCAGTAGAGAGAGAGAGAGAGAGAGAGAGAAAGAGAGAGACAGAGAAAGAGAGAAAAAAGCCTTATTTTGAGCGAGAAAGAGAGAGAGAGAGATTCATGCGCTTAGCTGTGTCTGCTAAGAGAATAGTCTCCCCATTCATTTTTAAATGTCCTCCACAGTCCCCTGCACACAGTTCATTACAGCCAGCCTGGTCATTCCCCGGCCCATCAGACCCAGGCTCCTCACACCAAACAGAACAGAACAACCGACCCAGTCACAGCAGAGCCACCACTGGAATATGCCTCCATCAGGACCAATTATGTCCCTAAAATGGACCTATATCTGTTTAGCGAAGGTAGGTTTTGTGGAGAGGTAGGGGGTGTTAGGGGAGTAAGGGGGAAGGAAGTAAAGGGAGGGATATTTTTTTTAACTTACTCATAACACCCATTTGTCACTATGTGTTTCTCTCCATTAAATGTATATTTATTCTTTAGGCAGATTAAGGCGTGCTCCTGTAACCCACTTGTTCGGCACACACACACACACACACACACACACACACACACACACACACACACACACACACACACACACACACACACACACACACACACACACACACACACACACACACACACACACACACACACACACACACACAAACACACGCACACACAGACACAGAGACGCACACACACACTGAGGTATTTAACCGAAGGGATTTCCTCCCTCTGCCCTCACAACACACAGGGTAGTTTTCTGGGGCACTGGTGCTGGGGAGGGACACCTCCACCTCCAGCCCACCAGGATCAACAAAACAGGGTGAGGAGGAGGGAGAAGGGGGGGGGGGGGGGGGTGATGGGGCCAGGACCCATATTTTTCACATTGCTGGCTCTGGGTTTAACTTCCAGGCTACCTGCCACCCAATCTGTCTAGTGTTTCAGATTTATTTATGAAATATTACCTACAAGGAATTACAATATGAAGAAAAAAAAAGATTGAACAGCTCAGTCAATGAGACTCGCACATACACTTGGATATTCAAATTAGCTCCTACATGAGGACAGTGGTCAAATAGTATGGATGGATCCAGGATTGGAAACACACAATGGAACTACTAGGGCACTTTAGTATAACAGAAATAAATGCAGTCGTTTCTGTCCTTTGCTTTGTTACTATATTCCTGCTATTTTTGTTGTTAGCTACCTAACAAGCTAGCTAGCTAGCTAGTTGTGAAGATAGCTAGCTAGCTACTGCTGCTACCTATATCAATCAACAACAGCTATTAGTTTTCCTCTTGACATAAAACTTTTAGCTACAAAGCACATAATTTAAAATAGAAGGGAATGGCAAGATGATTGCTTTGTGGAGCATCTGCTTTGGCTTGCTTTCTTGTTGGCTAGCCTGCTAGCTAAGTTAGCCTCGATAGCTAACGCATGCTAACCTTAGCTTACTACTTCTAAACAGCTAGCAGGCCAACTCTTACAAACCACATCATTTGAAATAGAAGTGACCTTTTTTGCTAGCACGCTTTGGCAACAACTTCAAGTAAAGGATGAGTCAACAACATGATTTGGGTATGAGCAAACAGAATATGAGCTTTATAAAAGTTCAACGGACAGTTACTTTAAAAAGGCCAGGGACACAAGGGAATGCGTTTCTGTTTCACAAGAGCAGGTGAGAACACAGCCCACCACAAACTTAAATGCATATACACTCTCTTGTCCATGCTTGCACGCGCGCGTGCACACAAGCGCACTCGCTAGCAGGCCCAAGATCAGCCAATTCCCTCAACACATTCAAACACCAACTCAGAGCAGTGCTTCAAAAAGCCATTAGAGTGCTCATATAAGCAGGCGTGCTGATGAAAGCCCATGAAGCCAGCTATGTAAATAAAATAAATGAAAATCCAGTAGACGGAGATGAGAAGAAAGAGACCCCTTGGGATTTATTGTTTGTGAAGGGCTGCTCCATTAACTTCCGACTCAGAGCTGGCTGCTGCGGGTCCCCTTATTGATGTGTCTCCTATAGCACCTTCCAATGGCTGAAAAAACCCTCCTGCCAGCACTGTCTTGCCATTCGCTGACCTGAAAGAGCTGAGGAAGAAGAAAAGGAGGTGAGAAACGCACACACACACACAGAGGCTGACCCTTTCACACACACTACACACACACGCTGCTACATAGAAAAGTGCATGACACCACAAACACAAGTGCACATGTACACAGCAACTAACACTCTGATGCCATAAAAGCGACCACACTAATCAAGAGGATTTTCCGCATGAGGCGGCGAATGACAGCGGTAAAAGGTCAAAGGCAGCTCACGTCTTGTCACCGGGTGGAAGCTGCTGGCTAGTAATGAACAGGTTCAGGGCTAACGGAGGAGAGTGTGACCTCGCTGTAAACGGAACACAACTCTAAACAACCTGCTCAAATTGTCCAATTCTCTCTCCCTGTTACTTTTAACACAAACAAACTACCGCAAACACACACACACACATACACACACACACACACACACACACACACACACACACACACACACACACACACACACACACACACACACACACACACACACACACACACACACACACACACACACACACACACACACACACAGAGAAGTACACACACACACACATACACAGAAGCACACACACACACACACATGCAAACACACACGCACACACAAACATGCACACACACAGAGGAGTCCTATAAATGAAAAAAAACAAAAAACGGAAATATTACATTACAAGTATTCAGACATTTTACTCGGTACTTTGTTGAAGCACCTTTGGCAGCGACAACAGCCTTGAGTCCTCTTGGGTATAATGTTACAAGCTTGGCACACCTGTATTTGAAGGAGTTTCTCCCATTCTTCTCTGCAGATCCTCTCAAGCTCTGTCAGGTTGGATGGGGAGCGTAGCTGCACAGCTATTTTCAGATCTATCCAGAGATGTTTGATCGGGTTCAAGTCCGGGCTCTGGCTGGGCCACTCAAGGACATTCAGAGACTTGTTTATTCTTAGGCAGATTAAGGCGTGTTCCTGTAAGCCAACCCACTTGTTCGGCACACACACACACAAACACACACACACGCACACACAGGCGCACAGACGCACACACGCACTGAGGTATTGTCTTGGCGTTGTCTTGGCTGTGTGCTTAGAGTTGTTCTTCTGTTGGAGGGGGAACCTTCACCCCAGTCTGAGGCCCTGAGCGCTCTGGAGCAGGTTTTCATCAAGGAACACTCTGTACTTTGCTCCATTCATCTCTCCCTTGATCGTGACTAGTCTCCCAGTCCCTGCCGCTGAAAAACATCCCCACAGCGTGATGCTTCCACCTCCATGCTTCACTCTAAGCGGGCTGTCTTTTAACTGAGGAGTGGCTTCTGTCTGGCCACTAATATAAAGGCCTGAGTGGTGGAGTGCTGCAGAGATGGCTGTCCTTCTGGAAGGTTCTCCCATCTCCACAGAGGTTCTCTTGAGGTTTGTCAGAATGATTGCTCAGTTTGGCCGGGTGGCCAACTTTAGGAAGAGTCCTGGTGGTTCCAAACTTCTTCCATTTAAGAATGATGGAGGCCACTGTGTTCTTGGGGACCTTCAATACTGCAGAAATATTTTGGTACCCTTCCCCAGATCTGTGCCTCGACACAATCCTTTCTCGGGGCTCTACGGACAATTCCTTCGACCTCATGGCTTGGTTTTGGCTCTGACATGCACTGTCAACTGTGGGACCATGTATAGACAGGTGTGTGCCTTTCGAAATGATATCCAATCAATTGAATTTACCACAGGTGGACTCCAATCAAGTTGCAGAAACATCTGAAGGATGATCAATGGGAACAGGATGCACCTGAGCTAAATCGAGTTTCATAGCAAAGGGTCTGAATACTTATGTAAATAAGGTATTTATGTTTTTTAAAAAGCTGTTTTAGTTTTGTCATTATGGGGTACTGTGTATAGATTAGTTTAGAAAATTATTGAATCCATTTTAGAATAAGGCTTTAACGTAACAAAATGTGGAAAAAAGTCAAGGGGTCTGAATTCTTTCTGAATGGAATGAGATGTCAAAATAGGTGCATTTACTATCTCTCAGGGAAGAAATTGCAGTGAGAACGCAGGGCTGAGTGGAACTACATTTCCTAATGCTAGGTTGAATTGAAGGCTCTTGTATTGTGTATCCTACTATTTGCCTGATGGAAGTGGTGTGTGTTTGTTTGGCTAAGAGCCAATTTATGCTTGATCTGAAAATGTGGTCGGAGGCTCCGTATGGAAGGTGTGACGCAATTGCGCTCCGTATCGCATCGCCGTGCGCCTCCCACATTTTGTAACAATGCGTAGCACGGCTCCGTATAAGTGAGGGTGTTGAGGTCCAGTATGAACACAAACTCACTTCCTTGACAACTTCCTTTACAACAGATCTGCTCCACAACCCGGTGCTGCTCCGCGAAGAAGCATGAATGCCATGTCTTCTGCAGAGGTGATATCACCGTAAATGCTGCACGGCCAACGCAAACATCGGATAGACCATCCAGCGCCTTTAACTGTGTATTCACTCAAAAGAATATCAAACCACAAATCTCAAAGGTTTTTCTTTCCCCAGGATATGTTGGCGAGAATCATTCACAGCATATGTCACAAGGTCAAACCTTACCTAAACATCAGCTAGGACCAAAACCGGACCATATAGCCACACCATACACCATGGTATTACCATAGAAGGCACCCGATGGCATATTCTTTATACATTGAGAGGATTACATTTCCCAGAGTCACGACTTTTACCCAATTTGTGTGCATAAAAGCGAGTTAAGGAACGGGCTAAATGTTTTCTGTAGCCCTGGGTTTTGTGCGTCTATGGTTACCGCGCCTGTAAATCAATCAGTCATGTTTAAGTGGGTGCTGAGTCACTTTATGACTTCATGTTAGGATAGGGGCCAGTATGAGGCCTGGAACATTTCCTTCTCCACAAGTCAACTTCATTTACTATAAATAGCCTCACGGGCTTAACCTAAAAGGTAAATTTTACCTGGAAAGCATTTCCTGATAATATTCAGTTCCATAGAAATGCATGGGTGCATGTAGAAAAGGGCAACAAAGGACAATCTCCAATCAATCTGCAGTGTATCAGCAGCAAACAATTGGTAGCATTGAATGTCTGATGTCTATGTCTCTGGTAAAGTGGGGCATGCAGCAGGACCAGGTCTTAGTGTATAGGGCTGATATGTGAATTAAATAGATATATGAATTAAATAGCGTCCTAGCAGACAGAAATGGGCCGCCACTCCCTCCGTGATACGGGGCTTCCCATGGCGTGGCATTTACTTTAATCTGGGTCCTGGACAACACACCTGCCTCATTCTGCTAAATAAATAAGCCTTGACCCCCCCCCCCCCCCCCCCCATAAGCCTTGTGCCCCCCACCCCATTACCCCCAATCCCATTCCCACCTCACCTTCCGTCCCACAACTCCCAGCCAGTCCCCCATCGCTCCAGTGCCCTGATTTATTTCTTCTCCCCATCAGGCGGAGAGATGGAGAAAGGGAGAACAGGGAGAGAGGGGGGAAAAATAGAAAAGTCTCATATCATCGGTGGGCCAAAGGTGACTACCCTGGGGAGAGAGTGGGAATGAAATTCTCCCAGTCCCATTTTACCAGCCATTCAAACCGCATTACTCCCAAGAAGGGAAACTTATAAAGCCTCTGCACTTGAACACATTTCTGTGTGTTTACGGGAGGGAGAGAGGGCTTGCTGTACTAACGCCTCAGTAATAGATTCCCAATTTAGCCTCTTTCTCTTTTTCTCTCCCTCTTTTCTACTTCCCTCCCTCCCTCTCTCTCTCTAGGTCCCTACCCTCCCCTCTGGCTAGGCTAGCCTAGCTGCGGAGGAAGGGGTAGTCGGGAAACTGTTTGTTTGTCTCTGGCCCTGACACCACAAGCGGTTTCACTGATTAGCGCTGATGGAGTTGATGACGTAACTGTCATCTCCATAACATGAATGGCCGTGTATGATGCGCACGAATGTGTCTGACTTGGACTACACAGCACTACCATCGCTAGAGCACCACCTCTGTGGCAGATATAAACTTGTACCAGACTGCTCTACCACAAGTCGAGTAGTGTGTTTCACAAATTGGCTAATCCGTAAAGACTCTCGATGATCATGTCAATGTGAAATTCCTATACGCTATGATGATGTCATTCTAATTGGGTTATTTTGACACCGTCCTGGTATGACAAGGGGTCTGGAACAAGCATATTATGGACCTATGTTTTGATTTGTATAATATAATTAAGCAATAAGGCCCGAGGAGGGATGGTATATGGCCAATATACCACGGCTAACAGCTGTTCCTAGGCATGACACAAATCCCAGAGGAGCCTTGCTGCAACTATAAACTGGTTACCATCGTAATTAGGGCAGTAAAACAAAATGTTTTGTCATACCCATAGTATGGTCTGATATACCATGGCTTTCAGCAAAACAGAATTCAGGGCTTGAACCATCCAGTTTATAATACGGTATACAGTTGGAGTTATTAAAACTCATTTTTCAACCACTCCACACATTTCTTGTTAAAGAATCTATCGTTTTGGCAAGTCAGCTAGGACATCTACTTTGTGCATGACGCAAGTCATTTTTCCAACAATTGTTAACAGACAGATTATTTGACTTATAATTCACTGTATCACAATTCCAGTGGGTCAGAAGTTTACAAACACTGAGTTGACTGTGCCTTTAAACAGTTTGGAAAATTCCAGATAATTATGTCATGGCTTTAGAAGCTTCTGATAGGCTAATTGACATAATTTGAGTCAATTGGAGGTATGCCTGTGGATGTACTTCAAGGCCTACCAAACTCAGTGCCTCTTTGCTTGACATCATGGGAAAATCAAAATAAATCAGTCAAGACCTCAGAAAATAATTTGGAGACCTCCACAAGTCTGGTTCATCCTTGGGAGCAATTTCCAAACACCTGAAGGTACCACGTTCATCTGTACAAACAATAGTACGCAAGTATAAACACCATTGGACCACTCAGCCGTCATACCGCTCAGGAAGGAGATGCGTACTGTCTCCTAGAGATGAACATACTTTGGTGCGAAAAGCGCAAATCAATCCCAGAACTACAGCAAAGGACCCTGTGAAGATGCTGGAGGAAACAGGTACAAAAGTATCTATATCCACAGTAAAACGAGTCCTATATCGACATAACCTGAAATGCCGCTCAGCAAGGAAGAAGCCACTGCTCCAAAACCGCCATAAAAAAGCCAGACTACGGTTTGAAACTGCACACGGGGACAAAGATCGTACTTTTTGGAGAAATATCCTCTGGTCTGATGAAACAAAAATAGAACTGTTTGGCCATAATGACCATCATTATGTTTGGAGGAAAAAGGGGAGGCTTGCAAGCCGAAGAACACCATCCCAACCGTGAAGCACGGGGGCGGCAGCATCATGTTGTGGGGGTGCTTTGCTGCAGGAGGGACTGGTGCACTTCACAAAATAGATGGCATCATGAGGGGGGAAAATTATGTGGATATATTGAAGCAACATCTCAAGACATCAGTCAGGAAGTTGGGTCTTCCAAATGGAAAATGACCCCAAGCATACTTCCAAAGTTGTGGAAAAATGGCTTAAGGACAACAAAGTCAAGGTATTGGAGTGGCCATCACAAAGCTCTGACCTCAATCCAAAGAAATTTGTGGGCAGAACTGAAAAAGCGTGTGCGAGCAAGGAGGACTACAAACCTGACTCAGTTACACCAGCTCTTTAAATTGCATTTTTGTAACCTTTATTTAAGAATGTGAAATGTCAGAATAATAGTAGAGAGAATGATTTATTTCAGCTTTTATTTCTTTCATCACATTCCCAGTGGGTCAGAAGTTTACATACACTCAATTAGTATTTGGTAGCATTGCCTTTAAATTGTTAAACTGGGTCAAACGTTTCGGGTAGCCTTCCACGAGCTTCACACAATAAGTTGGGTGAATTTTGGCCCATTCCTCCTGACAGGTAGCCTAGTGGTTAGACCGTTGCAAGATCGAATCCCCGAACGAACAAGGTAAAAATCTGTCATTCTGCCCCTGAACAAGGCAGTTAACCCACTGTTCCTAGGCTGTCATTGAAAATAAGAATTTGTTCTTAACTGACTTGCCTAGTTAAAATAAAGTGGTGATCCTAACTGAGCTAAGACAGGGAATTTTTACTCGGTTTAAATGTCAGGAATTGGGAAAAACTGAGTTGAAATGTACTTGGCTAAGGTGGACGTAAACTTCTGACTTCAACTGTGTACATTTTGACAAAACATAGGTCTATAATAATGAATGTTCCGGACCCCTTTTTATATGCTAGTTGATTAGTCCGGCCGTGTGCACTATATTTTCTATTAACACAGATAAGTTTGAGTAAAAGTTGACTAATTATAATATTATGCGTTAATTCCATGAGACTGCTCACAGGCTATGATTAACTTGTGGACCTCGCCTATTTTAACGACTAAGTGGTCATTAGATATTACAGAAACAACTTTTTAATTAGGTTACTATGTTACCTTTTGCTTGCACGCCATTGGCTGCTTGAGGATACCAGTATACCGTGCGTGTTTTTTTTTTGTTTTTTTTTACGGTTATACATTTCACTGTGCCAATTCCGTGCAATTGAGTTGAAGGTGTCATAACACACTGACCATGATGGCAGAGGCCAGCGGATCACTCATCATCACCGCTAGTGTGTATTGTTGTGTGTTTGTTTGCGTGTGTGCGTCAGCGTGAAGCTGCGAGTGGTGTAACATGAACGTCAGCTAAATGATGTCCAAGGCCTTTACAGAAAGTCACGTCTGTGTCAGACTGATGATGTGGCATAGAGGGAATCACTGCAGGAGATTTTCTCTGCATACCTCTTGGTCCTCAGAGACAAAGTCGAACACACGCAGGTAACCTCCACTGTTTCTATAGTATAATTATAAACCAATCACATTGTCTCTCCGTTGGAATACAACAGATGAATAATTGTTTTTATGTTATACATTTTTTTATTGATGACGCTTATTGGTTAACAGGTATACACACAGCAAATATACAGTAATTCATATTCATAGCATTCATAATGATAGTATTGTTTTTGTAGCCAGAAATGCCATCGGCTTTGCACGCTTAAATCAATGACATTGTCACACAGAGGCAGATCTGACTAGGTGTCTCAATGTCGATGACCGCAGCATGTTTGTATACGCTAGTGGTGTCAACAACAAAAAACATGTATTATCAATTGACAGTAAAGTATACGAGTATGCAGTAGACGAATACATGACTGCATTTGAATAAACAGAGTTGTTTTCTCTGTGCATCTGTTCTTGACTTCAAGCCATTTCTGAACACTCTCTATAGGTCTGATCCATATATCCAAGAGAACCCCCAAACAAAGTCAAATTCTGAGGTGTGCCATGTCAGATCAGAGAGACCTGGAGGCAGACAGACAGAGGGGGTGTTGGTGCTGCTGGTGAGTGTGAATGGCTTTGGAAGTGGGGCGTTTAGAGTGGACCCCAGGCGACCGGCAGGGCCGTACGTACATCAGTGACAATAACAGGCCCCAGGCCAGTGTACAGCACTCTGTGCCAACAGGAGGTGGCAGGTGAGACCTGGCCTAGAGTCAGAAAACACAGCACAGCTGGGACTAACACACCGTAGCAGCAACACCCAGACAGACCAGTGCCACTCAGGTGCTGTGACATAGACACAAATCCAACCTGCCAGTGACGAACACTGAGTGAAGCAGTCAAAATGTGAATTTCGCTTCTGTACTGCCGTGGAGAAAAACGAACAGGAACAAACAATAGGACTTCAGATAAGTTGGGAACCGATTGTGAGTAAGTATGAATAATACAACGTGGGCTGGGCTTTCGATGAGACCATCCGTTCAATGTACTTTTCACACCTATACGTTTTCAACATAAGCCTACAAAGGAAACACTCGATTTGCCCTTTGCTTTGTCTCATGCCCACAGCTTCAAAGTAAAACCAGGAAAGGCCTCTCCAACATCTTCTCCATCGGGCACATCTCACATTCCTACCTTTTGTTCTTCTTCTGAACAGAGGGTACACGAACGGCCTGTCCCCTCTTTTCTTGAGACCATAAGGGGGTATTTTAATCAGCCTCGTGTGCAAATGAAATGTCACGCCCTTTAATGTGAGAGCACTCAGGGAAATGTCGATTAAAATGTCAAGTGGTTGCGGGGATGTGGGACTGGGAGGGTTAATGTCATCTATGGTACAGTAAGCTGGATCAGGAGCCAGTGGGCATCCCCAACCTTCTACACAGACACTCACACACAGTAGAGAGGAGACACTGAGCCCGGGTCACAAATTCTGCGCTACCCACCGCTCAATGACCTGCCACTTGCACAGTTTGGTACACACACATTTTGTTATTTTGTACATACACACACGTGTGTGCACGCACATGCACGTACACAGAAACTCGGAGACTCACACAAAAGCCGGACCCAGAGATGGACATTTAAGCGCTTGTGCTTAAAACATAGTCATTATTATTAGGAGTGGATTCATTATTCCGTGCAGGTTTCAGGTAGGAGCTTGAAGTCGGGCGACTGGCAACTGAGACTTCTCATTTTTTGAAAGGTGATCTTCAGAAGAGAGGGATTATTTTCCTCTCTTGATATAATGGCCCACCTGTCAGGGACAGTTAGGGATGACGCAGCGGGGCGTCCAATCACTGACAGGTACAGTATCGCCCAGTGAACAGCCTAGGAAAAACCGAGGAAAATAAGAACACAATAAGAACACAGTGTGTGCAGTGCATCAGGATAAACACTCTCAGCCCTATCCATGTCTTACTGATGACTGATCATATGACTGACAGAAAGAGAGAACGGGAGAGAAACGGGCTGGAGGAGAGAGAGAGGGAGACAGGAGGGAAAAAGGGATGGAGAGAGAAATAAAGAAGGAGAGAGAGGAGAGAGGAGAGAGAAAAGAGGTGAGAAAAGAAGAGAGAAGAAGAGAGAGGTGGGAGAGAGAGAGAGAGAGAGAGAGAGAGAGAGAGAGAGAGAGAGAGAGAGAGAGAGAGAGAGAGAGAGAGAGAGAAAGAGAGAAGAGAGAGAGAGAGAAGTGTCTTGCATGTACCTGTACAGAATGTGCTGAGTAGTAGGGATCTGGGTTCAGGCTCAAATTAAAGGTATAGTTCACCTAAATTACAAAATTACATATTGGTTTCCTTACCCTTTAAGCAGTCTATGACAGCCATCCATGCTTTGGTTTTAGCATTTGTGGCACAAATCCCATTCAAGTCATGGGACCGATATTACCGATATGTTCAAATCATCTATAAGTGACTTTGTTGAGCTTCACAATCAATTTTAGATACTTTTGGATGATTTGGACATGATGAATGAAACATACTAATATCGGTCCCATGACTTGAATGGGATTTATGCCACAAATGCTAAAACATTAGCATGTGGAAACAGTGCCAAGGAAACATAGACAGCTAACAGTGTAACCAACCATTAATGAAACCACTAATTTGGGTGAACTATCCCTTTAACTGCATGGCAGACTGGACTGTCAGCTGCAATTATGCGCCTCGCACTTCCTGGACCATCTTGGTAACTTATTTCCCCTCTCCCTCCCTCCCTCCTTCTGGTCCCCGCTCCAAATATCCCCGGCGAACGTAAACAGGCCACTGCCATCTCCTTGTCAGCTTAGACATCCATATAATGGGAGTCTTGCCTTCCACATTTGGAGGCTATTTTCGACAAAGAGATGGGCCAGCCTGAACCTCTCTCCCTTGCTCCCTCTCTTATTCCATCCCCCTCTCCCCCTCTCCCCGTCTCCTGCCCTCTTGACCACATTACGGGACAATTATCTCAGTCTAGTCGGAGAGGGCAAGGAGGGTTAAATTGAATAGCCATTGGCTGTCACTGATTGCTTTTTTAGATTTATTAGATTACAAATTAGATTGGAGGACTTGGCGGTGGTCTTGTGTACGCTGGTTTCTCCAATGTGAACTGTCCTTCCTCCCAGCAGTGTGCTTTGGGTGACCTTCCCTGACTGGGCCATGTCAGACAGAGTGAGTGGCTCGTTAGGGCTTATCAGAGAGGAGCTTAACGATGGCAGGCCCATTCAGTACTAAACATGGACACACACAGACAACCAGACACTGCTGCTGCTCCTCATCAACGTGTCTCGGACTCACACGCACACGCACACGCACACGCACACGCACGCACGCACGCACGCACGCACGCACGCACGCACGCACGCACACACACACACACACACACACACACACACACACACACACACACACACACACACACACACACACACAGACACACACACACACACACACACACACACACACAAAACACACACACAAAACACACACGCACATCAGTGTCCGCCTTGTTGCGGCATCAGTCTCCTCCTGTATAAGTGTGGACTGATATAGAGAAACATATTGATTAGCATCATGAGGCCAGGGCGAGTGTTCCTCTGTCCCCCTGTTCTCTAGAGTCCAGAAGAATAACAGGGGCACACAAGCGTGTGTTAACCTCTACTGCTATACTGTAGTGAAGGGCCCTCTGCTCCCCCAGCCGCTGCACAGCCAGGAGGGGAGGGGAGGAGAGGAGAGGAGAGGGGAGCGTTAAGGGCAACACAACCCTTAGGACTCTAATCTAGCCCTGCCTGTAGTGTGGTGGGTAGAATGTGATCCCGTAGTGGCACCCTGGGGGAAAAACAAACATTTAGCCATGATGGAAAAACACATATGGGGAGCCAATCCCAGCTAAAGTGCATTTATGCATATTAGCACAGCCCTAGCTTGGTCTCTCTCCAATTGAATCATATAATCTCCTAACTAGCCAACTGTGGAGGCAGTCAGGCCATCCTCTGGGCCATGGCCAGATGTAACAGGGACTATTATTATCTCCAGGTCCCAGTGTGTCAGCTCTCCCTCTCCCTTTCCATACGGATGATACTGGGGACTGGATACTGGCTCTCAGCTATATGGGCACTCATATCTGGGCCTGCATGCACTCTCCCCTCGCCTCCCTACATTAGGTTACATTATCAGCTGATTCACAGAGATTTCACGGATGAATGAAGCTGTTTGGCTGCATCGGCAACACTAGACTATCTCTCTCTCTCTCTCTCTCTCTCTCTCTCTCTCTCTCTCTCTCTCTCTCTCTCTCTCTCTCTCTCACTCTCACTCTTTCCCTACCTCTCTCGCTCTCTCTCCATGTCTCTCTCTCTTTCAGTCTCTCTCCACCTCATCCCCCCCACTCTCTCTCTCCTTTCTCTCTCTCTCTTTCTCCATTTTCATGGATACAAATTCTGGGCATGGGAGTGGTGAAGGGATAGATTATTCCCTCTCTCCTCTCCTCTGCCCTTCTAATGAAAATATCATTGGGAGCAAGCAGGCCCTCACCTCACAGAACATTCTCCAGGCGATTTAAGAGTGAGAGAGATAGAGAGAGAGGGAGGGATGGATGGGGAGAAAAAGAAAGAATGAGAGGAAAAAAGTGAGATACAGAAAGGGAAGGGTAACAAGGATAGAGTGAGAGAGTGAAAGATAGAGAGAGTGGGAAATCAGACCGGGTATATTGTTCGTTCCACTCTATTTTGAGCCTACTGTCAAAATGAATTTCACATCTTAATATGGAGAAAGTGCTTACTCTCTGAAATAACAAAAAAAGAGGAGGTGGGTATGTGGAGGGGGCTGAGGGTGGAAGGGGGTTGGGGTTGGTGAGGGGGATAACAATGTGAGGGTATAATGCTGACAGTAAAATAAAGAGGAGTGAAAACTCAATTAAAAGCTGAGAGCTGGTAGCCTGCAGGTGGAGAGAGAGGGGGACAGATAGTGGGGATGTGGACGGGGACTCTCCTGCCTTAATGAGGCTTGCCTCAAGGCCTGACTCACTGCAAGACTGCATGACTGCATGGCTGACTGGATGACTGGCTGACTGACTGACTGCATGGCTGACTGCTGACTGGCTGCGTGGCTGACTGGCTGATGGTAATCCACTGGGAAACTCTGGAACAGTGTTGTGGTTAGCATGTTCCAAAAGTAACACATTAAGTAATCAGATTACTTATTATGAGTAACTGGTAATGTAACGCATAACTTAAAAAAAAAAAGGGTAATATCATAGTTATTTTGTCAAGTAACGCGTGAATCATATCCCTACAGGGTGAGTGTTTTCATGATCCGATCTCGACTGGTTTCCTCATTTAGTTCTCGAGCGATCAGAGAAAGGCTGTTTGGAGAAATGTCATGACAGCTGCTTACCATAAAAATGGATAGAGGGTGCACATCTGATCTTGGCCACTGATCGCTTCTGTGATAGGAAAGCCAATAGAGGGCTTCACTGTCTTCTTCATGATGGTAACTCAAAGCAATATAACAAGTAATATAACATGTTACTTTCCACGCCAAGTAATAATGTAACTTCAAGCATGACCTTTGTGACGTAACAAGTAATATGTAATACATTACTCTTTCAAATAACTCTTCCCAACCCTGCTCTGGTCCCACCCTGGTCTACACTTTAGCCATTGAGGAGATCAGATACACCTTAATACTAGAACTAGAATGATTATATATCACCAAATAATGCTACCATTGTACCGTTAATATATATAGGCCTAATAATTAAATAATTAAAATAATTGTGTGTGTCAGAGTCCGGAGTATAAATATATACAGTGCATTCGGAAAGTATTCAGAACCCTTCACATTTCCACATTTTGTTATGTTACAGCCTTATTCTAAAATGGATTAAACATGTTGTTTTCCTCATAAATCAACACACAATACCCCATGATGGGAAAACAGGTTTTTCAACATTTTTGCAAATTTATTACAAATAAAAAACTTTATATATATTTTTTTAAACTCTTTTGCTATGAGATTAGAAATTGAGCTCAGGTGATTCCTTTTTCCATTGATCATCCTTGAGATGTTTCCATAACTTGATTGGAGTCCACCTGTGGTAAATTCAATTGATTGGACATGATTTAGAAAAGCACACACCTTTCTATGTAAGGTCCCACAGTTGACAGTGCATGTCAGAGCAAAAATCAAGCCATGAGGTCGAAGGAATTGTCCGTAGAGCTCTGAGACAGGATTGTGTCGAGGTACAGATCTGGGGAAGGGTACCAAAACATTTCCGCAGCACTGATGGTCCCCAAGATCACAATGGCCTCAACGATTCTTAAACGGAAGACATTTGTAACCACCAAGATTCTTCCTAGATCTGGCCGCCCGGCCAAACTGAGCAATCAGGGGAGAAGGGCCTTGGTCAGGGTGATGACCAAGAACCCAATGGTCACTCTGACAGAGCTCCAGAGTTCCTCCATGGAGATGGGAGAACCTTCCAGAAGGACAACCATCTCTGCAGCACTCCACCAATCAGATCTTTATGGTAGTGTGGCCAGACGGAAGCCACTCCTCAGTAAAAGGCACATGACAGCCGGCTTAGAGTTTGCCAAAAGAAACAAGATTCTCTCGTCTGATGAAACCAAGATTGAACTCTATGACCTGCAGGAAGAAACTGGAGGAAACCAGGCACCGCTTATCACCAGGCCAATACCATCCCTACGGTGAAGCATGGTGGTCGTAGCATCATGCTGTGGGGATGTTTTTCAGCGGCAGGGACTGGGAGACCAGTCAGGATCGAGGGTAAGATGAACAGAGGAAAGTACAAAGAGATCCTTGATGAAAACCTGCTCCAGAGCACTCAGGGCCTCAGACTGGGGTGAAGGTTCACCTTCCAACAGGACAACGACCCTAAAAGCACAGCCAAGACAACGCAGGAGTGGCTTCGGGACAAGTCTCAATGTCCTTGAGTGGCCCAGCCAGATCCTGGACTTGAACCTGATTGAACTGGATAGATCTGAAAATAGCTGTGCAGCGACACTCCCCATCCATACAGACAGAGCTTGAGAGGATCTGCAGAGAAGAATGGGAGAAACTCCCTAAATAGAGGTGTGCCAAGCTTGTAGCTTCATACCCAAGAAGACTCAAGGCTGTAATCGCTGCCAAAGGTGCTTCAACAAAATACTGAGTAAAGGGTCTGAATAATTATGTAAATGTTTTTTGTTATATACATTTGCAAACATTTATAAAAAACTGTTTTTGCTCTGCCATTATGGGGTATTGTGTTTCGATGGATAACGAAAATAGACAATTGAATCAATTTTAGAATAAGGCTGTAATGTAGGAAAATGTGGAAAAGTGAAGGGGTCTGAATACTTTCCGAATGCACTGTAAGTGTGTGATGGGATGTATAGACAATATGGACAGTGCATGAATAGAATAAGTAGTATATCTGAAGAATAGTATATGTACAGAAATAGTTTAATAGGATATGCCTTGATTAGAATACAGTATATACATATGAAGTGAGTAAAACAGTATGTAAACATTATTAAAGTGACCAGTGTTCCATCATTAAAGTGACCAGTGTTCAATGTCTATGTACATTGGGCAGCAGCTTTTACGGTGCATGTTAGAGTAACTGGGTGGTAGCCGGCTGGGGACAGTGACTGTTTAGGGCAGGGTACCGGGTGGGGGCTGGCTAGTGGTGACTATTTAGTAGGCTGATGGTCTTGAGATAGAAGCTTTTTACCAGTCTCTCGGACCCAGCTTCCGGTCTCTCGGACTCTGTGGAGGTCATAACGGGACTTCTTGTACTTCTTGTACTTATTCCTGTCCTCGGCTGTAGCCTCGGGGTTGTCTACGTTAGCTCTGTGTGCGGTAGCCCTGTCCTTTAGTTCAGCGTCAACCTTGGTGTTAATCCAGGGCTTTTGATTGGGGAAGCAGCGAACCCTCACTGTGGGGACTACGTGGCTGATGCATTTTCTAATGAAGCCGGTGACGGAGGTGGCTAGCTCGTCAACGTTAACGGCGGAGTCTCGAAACATATTTCAATCAGCGCTAGCAGTCCTGCAACACAATCTCTGATTCTGGTGACCATTTCTCAGTGGAGCGAGTCACATGTCCTTCCTGTTTGAGATTGTAAACAGGAAGCAGGAGTATGGAGTCATGATCTGAATTGCCAAATGGCAGATGAGGGAAGGCCTTGTATGCTTGCTTGTGGGTACAATAACAGGGGTGCAGGACTTTATCACCCCTAGTGTCATTGGAGACGTGTTGATGGAAGTTGGGCATTACGTGTCTTAATGATGCAAAATTAAAATGGCAGGCAACCAGACAAACAGCCTCTGGATGTAGGTGTTCTTGCTTGTTTATATCCTTGTACTGTTCATTAAGTGCCAGCTTGTTCTATTTCTTGTCTTGAGGTGGAAAGTATACAACAATCCCGATAACACCTGAAAACTCCTTCGGGAGGTCGATGGGTTGGCAATTGACCATCAGGTATTCCAAGACGTGTGAACAGTGGCAAACCACTCCCCCCCTTGATTTCCCTGACTCCACTGCCCTGTCCACCTGGTGAATGGAGAATCCATCCAGTGTTCCCCCAGTGATGCGTTGGGCAGACCGCACCATCCTCTGGAGAGCCCTGCGGTTGCGGACGGTGAAGTTAGAGTACCAGGCGGTGATACAGCCTGACAGGATGCTCTCAATGATGCATCTATTAAAGTTTGTGAGGGTCTTAAAGGCCAATTTCTTTAGGCTCCTGAGGTTGAAGAGGCGCTGATGTGCCTTCTTCACCACACTATCTGTGTTGGTGGACCATTTCAGATTGTCAATTATGTGTACGCTGAGGGACTTAAAGCTTTTCACCTTCTCCACTGTGGCCCCGTCGATGTGGATGGGGGCATGCTTTCTCTGCTGTCTTCTGACCTCCATGACCAGATCCTTTGTTTTGTTGACATTGAGGGAGAGGTTATTTTCCTGGCACCACTTTGCCAGGGACTTCACCTCTTCCCTGTAGGCTGTCTCGTAATTGTTGGTAATCAGAACTACCACTGTTGTGTCATCTGTAAACTTAATGATTGAGTTGGAGAAGTGCAAGGCCATGTAGTCATGGGTGAACAGGGAGTACAGGAGAGGGCAGGGCATGCACCCTTGTGGGCCCCCTGTGTTGAGGATCAGCATAGGGGAGGTGTTTTTGCCTACCTTCACCACCAGGGGACGGCCTGTCAGAAGGTCCAGGACCCAGTTGCAAAAAGCAGGATTCAAACCCAGGGCCCGATCTTAATGATGAGCTTGGAGGGTACTCTGGTGTTGAAGGCTGAGCTGTAGTCAATGAACAGCATTCTTACATAGGTATTCCTCTTGTCCAGATGGAATAGGGCAGTGTGCAGTGGCATGGCAATTGTGTCATCTGTGGATCTATTGGGACGGTATACAAATTGCAGTGGGTCTAGGGTGTCGGGTAAGGTGGAGGTTGAGTTACCTTCACTTTCTTGGGTACAGGAACAATGGTGGACATATTGAAGCAAGTGGAGACAACAGACTGGGATAGGGAGAGATTGAATATGCCCGGGATAGGGAGAGATTGAATAAACACTCCAGCCAGCTGGTCTAACAATGCTCTGAGGACGCGGCTAGGGATGCCGTTTGGACCGCAGCCTTGCGAGGGATAACACGCTTAAATGTCTTACTCATATCGGCCATGGAGAACGAGAACTCACAGTCCATGAATGAACTCACAGTCCAGAGCCGTTGAATTGCAATTCCACTTTGTCTCTGTACTGACATTTTGGCTGTTTGATTGCCTTATTAACTCTTGAAGCTAGAGGGCAGTATTTTGATGTTTGGATAAAAAACGTTCCCAAAGTAAACTGCCTATTCCTCAGGCCCAGAAGCTAGAATATGCATATAATTGGCGGATTAGCATAGAAAACACTCTAAAGTTTCCAAAACTGTCAAAATATTGTCTGTGAGTATAACAGAACTGATATTGCAGGCGAAAACCTGAGGAAAATCCAGCCAGGAAGGGCTGTTTTTCTGAAACTACTCTGTATCATTGCAAGCCTATCCTCCATTTAAAGGGATATCAACCATATTCCTTTCCCTATGGCTTCCACCGGGTGTGAACAGTCTTTAGACATAGTTGCAGGCTTTTATTCTGAAAAATGAGCGAGAATGATCACATCGCGTCAGTGGATAGCCAGATGTCCTTAGATTTGTTCATGCGCGCACCAGTGGAGCGAGACCTTTTCTCTCTCTCTCCTATTGAATAGTTTACCGTCCGGTGGTTGAAATAGTATCGATTATTTATTGTAAAAACAACTTGAGGATTGATTTTAAAAAACGTTCGACATGTTTCTACGAACTTTACGGATACTATTTGGAATTTTCGTCTGCCCGTCGTGACCTGCACGAGCTTGTGGATTACTCAACAAAACGCGCCAACCAAATGGAGGTTTTTGGATATATAAAATATTCTTTATCGAACTAAACAAACATTTATTGTGTAACTGGGAGTCTCGTGAGTGCAAACATACGAAGATCATCAAAGGTAAGCGATTAATTTTATTGCTTTTCTGACTTTCGTGACCAATCTACTTTGCTGCTAGCTGTTTGTAATGTTTTGTCTGCTGAGATCTGGCCTCACATAATCGCATGGTTTGCATTCACCGTAAATGCAGGTTGGATTAACAACAGGTTAAGCTGTGTTTTGGTGTATTGCACTTGTGATTTCATGAAAATTAAATATTTTTCGTATTTGAATTTGGCGCTCTGCAATTCAGCGATGTTGACGAAAATGATCCCGCTAAAGGGATCGGTGCGATCGGCCTGTTCAACCTCTCTTTCGTATCGTCTGAGATTCCCAAAGATTGGAAAGCTGCCGCGGTCATCCCCCTCTTCAAAGGGGGAGACACTCTAGACCCAAATTGCTAGAGACCTATACTGTATCTATCCTACCCTGCCTTTCTAAGGTCTTCGAAAGCCAAGTCATCAAACAGATTACCGACCATTTCGAATCCCACCGTACCTTAACCGCTATGCAATCTGGTTTCAGAGCTGGTCATGGGTGCACCTCAGCCACGCTCAAGGTCCTAAACGATATCATAACCGCCATCGATAGGAGACATTACTGTGCAGCCGTATTCATCGACCTGGTCAAGGCTTTCGACTCTGTCAATCACCACATTCTTATTGGCAGACTCAACAGCCTTGGTTTCTCAAATGATTGCCTCGCCTGGTTCACCAACTACTTCTCTGATAGAGTTCAGTGTGTCAAATTGGAGGGCCTGTTGTCCGGACCTCTTGCAGTCTCCATGGGGGTGCCACAGGGTTCAATTCTCGGGCCAACTCTTTTCTCTGTATACATCAATTATGTCGCTCTCGCTGCTGGTGATTCTCTGATCCACCTCTACGCAGATGACACCATTCTGTATACTTCTGGCCCTTCTTTGGACACTGTGATAACTAACCTCCAGACGAGCTTCAATGCCATACAACTCTCCTTCCGTGGCCTCCAACTGCTCTTAAATGCAAGTAAAACTAAATGCATGCTCTTCAACCGATCACTGCCCGCACCTGCCTGCCCGTCCAGCATCACTACCCTGGACGGTTCTGACTTAGAATATGAGGACAACTACAAATACCTAGGTGTCTGGCTAGACTGTAAACTCTCCTTCCAGATTCACATTAAGCATTTCCAATCCAAATTTAGAATCGGCTTCCTATTTCGCAACAAAGCATCCTTCACTCATGCTGCCAAACATACCCTCGTAAAACTGACCATCCTACCGATCCTCGACTTCGGCGATGTCATCTATAAAATAGCCTCCAACACTCTACTCAACAAATTGTATGCAGTCTATCACAGTGCCATCCGTTTTGTCACCAAAGCCCAATATATTACCCACCACTGCGACCTGTACGCTCTCGTTGGCTGGCCATCGCTTCATACTCGTCGCCAAAACCACTGGCTCCAGGTCATTTATAAGTCTCTGCTAGGTAAAGCCCTGCCTTATCTCAGCTCACTGGTCACCATAGCAGCACCCACCCGTAGCACGCGCTCCAGCAGGTATATCTCACTGGTCACCTCCAAAGCCAATTCTTCCTTTGGCCGCCTTTCCTACCAGTTCTCTGCTGCCAATGACTGGAACGAACTGCAAAAATCACTGAAGCTGGAGACCCATATCTCCCTCACTAGCTTTAAGCACCAGCTGTCAGAGCAGCTCACAGATCACTGCACCTGTACATAGCCCATATGTAAACAGCCCATCCAACTACCTCATCCCCATACTGTATTTATTTATTTATCTTGCTCCTTTGCACCCCAGTATCTCTACTTGCTCATTAATCTTCTGCACATCTACCATTCCAGTGTCTAATTGCTATATTGTAATTACTTTGCCACCATGGGCTATTTATTGCCTTACCTCCCTTATCTTACATCATTTTTATTTTTCTACTGTTTTATTGACTGTATGTTTGTTTATTCCATGTGTAACTCTGTATTGTTGTATGTGTCGAACTGCTATGCTTTATCTTGGCCAGGTCGCAGTTGTAAATGAGAACTTGTTCTCAACTAGCCTACCTGGTTAAATAAAGGTGAAATATATATTTTTTAAAAGGTCGGGTGAAAAGGACTTGTGTTCCTGTACATTATCACAATCACACCATGAGTAGTTAATCATGAAACATACACCCACGCCTCTTTTTCCCAGACAGTTCCTTATTCCTGTCTGCGCGATGTACTGAGAACCCAGCTGGCTGTATGGACGGGGACAGTATATCCAGAGCGAGAGTCATAATTCTGTAAAACATAGTATGTTACAATCCCTGATGTCGCTCTGGAAGCAATTCCTCACCCTGAGCTCGTCTACTTCATTGTCCTGGGACTGAACATTATCGAGTAATACTGAATACTCTGAAGCGGTGGGTGATACGCATGCCTCCTGAGTCGGACTAAAAGTCCACTCCGAATACCTCTTCTTCGCCAGCAGCGTCTTGGAGCAGTCTCTGGGATAAGTGAAATTGCCTACAAACAAAGAATCCAATTCAGGAAAGTCATATTTCTGGTAAAAAATGCTGGCGAGTTACCGCCACTCTAATATCCAAAAGTTATTTCCGGCTGCATGACGTTCTGAGCAAATAATGTAATAAATAACACCAAAAAAAGAAAAAAAGAAATGCTTAGGAGCCATGAACAGGGAGACCATGTCTATCGGCGCCATCTTGTTATGTGTGTCTTGTTATGTGTGTCAATTGGGCATTAAAGGTTATTTTAACAAATGTTTCCAAAAGCTTTTGTCCCTCAGCTTACAATCCATGACCTCACTTACTCCAAACAAAACCAGAATAATATCCCCAAAAGGAAAAATATTCCGGAATAACTGCAGGTTACAGAGGAACAATAACACAAAAATCACACAATGAGCTCTCAGTTCAAATCTATCTTTCCATACTGAAAGACAAGTATCAGATCATTCCATAACTTCCCTTTATGTTTGACTAAACTCATGTTACCCCCCTTAGGTTCGAATGACTCCAGTGATTCCCTATTCACTAACCAGTTTATTGGAGGTTTTTCAACACACTTGGTCTTCATTGACTTTGGGAATTTCTACCCTTTCCATTGACACTCGCAGCATTCGATGAAACGTGAACATTTTCTTTCCCGGTGAGGGAAAACTTTCCTTGAAATCTCATATCTGTATTGCCTATTCCGATCGTTACCACATTAGGGGGTGTGTGAGCCAGGGAATAAGAGAGAAGTAAAAAACTTCATAGTGGCAAAGTTGAGCTAAAGAAGCTGGAGCGTGGAATCAGACGAACGAAACCCCTCGAGGGAGAGAGAGACTCAGAAAGAGCGAGAGAGAAAGAGCGAGAGAGAGAGAGATCGAGAGTGTGAGGGCTGCTGCACGGCTCGGCGCGCTGCTGGTTGCTCGGTGTTGGGGATGATAAAACAGTGGGGGTGACGCAGGGCCCTGAGCTACAGTCCCAGCACCAGCTTCAGTACAGAGACAGGAACACAGAGACGTTAGCTGGTGTTTGGCTGCTAAAGCACCTGCCTCAATGGATGGGCTGATTGCACAGCCCTGACTCATCTTTGGCTACATGTCTAACCCCGGGGAGTCTCCGATTGGCATGAAGATACTAATGGAGCGGAGCAGCGTTCGCTGCTGGGACTGGCAAATCTCCCACTGCAGGGATGCAGCGCAAGTCTACACGGGATCAGCTCGCTCCAGTCAGCACTGGGTTTTGATCTACACTGCAGAGCTCTTTGATGTCTTAATCAGTTCCCCTATCGGGCTGAGGGAGGGAAGGGCGGGGGAGGGGGGGGGGGGGGCACCCTGGCCAAGCCCCGGGGTGATGAGCTTTGTGTGGGTATACAGTAGGCTCCACCAGCCTGGCTGGTTCTGTCTTGGTCTGTCTGGGTCACACTTCACTATGTTGACCTCAAACTATCTTTTGGCCTCTTTGTCATCTGCATTAAAGCAGTGTTGTGAGCTAACAACTTAATCCACTATCTAACTTTAGAGTGAGATGACCAGTTACGAATGAACAACCTACCTAATTAATCAACTAGCTTACCAGATGCATTTGAAATATATTTCTCCTAGCCTATTATGGCAATAGTTCACAATTCACCCGACCCATGTCACACAGGACGGGAGAGTAGACTTTAAGTCTCATAGAGATGATTACTAGACATGGAACAGAGAGACAAGAGTTCAATGTACTATGATTAAACCCGGCAACCGCTGTCTTGAGTGAGGAGCGGGGGCCAAAAAGAGGGAAAGAGAGAAAGATAGAGAGAAAAACAGAGCGAGAGAGGGGAGTGGGAGAAAAAAAAGATGGCTGAAGATTAAACAGGGAGATTAGAGAGAAGTGAATCAGAGATGTATTCATTCATCAAAAGTTATGGACCCCCACCCACGGCTTCTCCTCCAGGCTAAATGTTCTGTTCCAGGGAGCCCCATGATGTACCGAAGAAGAGTGGGTGGAAGGAGAAGAGCCCAGCACAGCACCAGAGCCATCTGAAGAGATATCTCCCAGTGAACGCTGTCATCTCCTCCCTGCTCTCTTAGAAAGACACCCCCCGAAATGAATGTCAACAAAACGAGGGCTTTCAAATACTGTATGGCTGCTCTCTGCTTCTCCACGGAAACAAAAACAAGAATCACCCGCGGAAACTGTCATTTCGTCTTCGTGTCACTGAGAACGCAGAGGGGAAATGATCTAATAGCACGTTTGAAGTTAAACGGAGGTCTATAATATAGCAAAATGCTTAATTAAAATGAAAGTAGCAGTGTGGAGATGATACCCAGCAGACTTTAATAGGCACCTGCAGGTTAATTACAACAAGTAATGTCTATGGTGCTTTGTGTATCAATCAAAGATGTGACTAGCATCGCTGCCGTGCCTATCAATCACAGTGGGCTCTATGGGATGTGTGTGTCTGTTTGTGTGCGTACGTAAGTGTGTGCGTGTATGCAATCACCCTGGAGGATCATAAGACCAGCCAGTCTGACCTCACTGATAAAACATGATTCGAAAGATGCGATGTGCTGTGTATCTGAAGGCCCTTGAGAGCATTGTCATACATCAGATAACTTTCGTCTGCAGTTGACGGACTAGCGTTGCGTAAGACCGACGCCATTTACATGACCAAATCAGATCTGTAATAATCTAACTTTCACTGTCGTGATGGGAGAGGCAGAGGCACTACAGCTCCTGAAACGGATACCCACTAGTAGAAGCAATATCGACTTCTATAACACAGGCCCCTCTGCTATGCTACAGAAATCTGGTTCATTGTACAGTATGGAAATCTGCCGTGTGGAAAGCGTTAGTCTGAGGTGTGTTATCATCCAGACCCTGGATTATAATTCATATAGATGAAGGATCCAGACAGGAAGTGAATGTTGTGTCTCAGAACTGGCTAAAGGAACACCGTTTTAGTAGCCCGCCTTCTGATTGGACAATTAGCTGCTTAATAGACAACTACCTCAGAGAAGATTTGGCTGACGGGAGGAAGCATGCTACTTTCCTGGTGAAGGGAGGGGATCAGCATGTGGACCATGGAAATAAAGAGCTATGAGATCTTTAGGAAACAGGCGTAAGGAATTTGTCTGGTCCAGGCTCAGTGAAATAATATTACGCATATACTTAAACTTCAAAGGGACTGTGCGGGGCGAAGAATCCACCCGGCACCCGGGCTAAACTGCTCTCATTTAGTGGTAATGAAGTCAATAAACAGATAGATGAACACTCTGATACGGATGCACACTTCACTACTCGACTACTGTACCATACCACCTAATGCTTCCCGCCCCCGAAAATGAGGTGCTCAAACGTTGCCAAAACACATTTCCTTAAATAACCCACCATTTGATTGAGCTTTCTTTTGCCTAAATTATAGTGCACATTAACTCCCTCCGTGGCCACGGAATTTAATCCATCAATTACCGAAAGAGCTATTGCAAATTCTCCCCGTCGCTCGCAAATTGCGGCTCCACACACAGTCTCATGGTAGATTTGCCCGCTCTCTATATTTATCTCCTTCCGATGAATATTTATTTCTAATACTTATATGTCTGCAGGCTGTGCCGTGATTCGCCATCCTGCACCAGCATTAGTAGCCCAATAATAGGGCTTAGAATTACATGTGGAACCCTGTTGGAGCCTCATGGTGGGATTTAAGGTGGGACTTATCCTGTTCCCAATTATTCACTCCAGAAGCGCCTTTCGCGACTCCATGAAGACAGGGCTGCGAGATTTGACACGGGCCAGTTTGGATCGAGGGGAATAGAGCCGAGGGGACAGAAGAGGGTGATGCGAGGGTGGGGGAGGTACTGGCAGAACTTAGGTTCAGCCGAGTTGACAAAATACCCATGTGACAAAAGACATGCTAACACACTGAAGACGTTTCTTATCCTAGGCAAGATGAAATAATCATTTTACCGCGTTCATGAAAAAGAGTGTAACGATGACGGGCCCTCTTTGCTGTAACATCATTCTGCAGATCCTGAGAGGAGAGAGAAATTGGTCATTTTGAAAAGTGCGTGTTGATGTGGACAGTAAAATAAATGTTTGGTCCGTCTCACCCACTGACCTTTGGCCTAAAATGGTGAGCGAGACAGCTGTGGCAAACCTGGTCACATGTTCTGCCTGGAGCTTTGTTGACAGCCAATCCCAAATTCTTTCTACATATCCTCCCTCTCCCACCCCACCCATTCCTGCCCCCCTGGCCTACGCATCTGAGGAACTTGATGGAAAATGAAAGTCATGAGTACAAAACCTGGGGGGCTTAAACCTATCAGTCCATCTTGTTGACAGATGTCAGTTTTGGGAAGCTAAGCATCATCAGAGAACACTGGGAGATGAAACACCCCCCCCCCCCCCCCCCCCCTAGCAACCCTGTGGTTAAAATAACACCCTGGAGACAGGACACAGCACTGTGACTGGCCACAAAATATACACCAGAACAAACAGCGGACCAACAAAAAACAGGTCCACCAGCAAAATCACGCAAAATCAATGGTGGGACCAACACGAGTGTTCTACAGTGTCAAGTTCAATGTGAAGCTCCGGGCGTGGAAAGAGAGAAAAGGGACTGAAAGAAAGCAGAAGAAACGTGTGAATCTCAGCCCACTGTTTCCATGTTGAGCCTTGATAATGAATCGTAGGTTGAGGAGGGTAAGTAGAAATAAAACTGGCAATAGGAAGAAAACCCAGAGCGGTTTGACCTTCTACTTCCATTGTCAGCAAACCAATCACTAGCAGCACCCGAATCTTAACATATGCCTGGGGCCAAACTCACTCTTCACATGCAGGGAGGGGGGGGGGGCACTGAGTAGAGGTCCTCTTTAGCAGTACTAGGGGAGTGAAGACCTCCAGCCACATCCATACCATACTCATCCTCCCCATTCTTCTCTATCCTCTCTTCTATTCATCCTTTGAGTGTCCCTGTTTTTGTATAGTTGCACTCCCCTCAGTGTTCAGTCAAATCTTTAATTGAGGTTTTTCGCAAAGACACACCGGCATTGAATAGGAGCGGTGGTATGGTGAGAGGTGGGGGGTAGAGGGTGGATTGGCAGGCAGTTGTGATCTTTGGGTGGTGGTGGTTGGGGCTGGCTGACTGGGGGAGCCAGGGCTATGGATCAGGTTCCTGGGCCAGCTGTCTCAAGTGCACTGAGGCCCTGACAGACAGAACAGGATAATAGGAACAGGAGCTCTGTAACACGAGCCTCATCTTTACAAAATCAACTCCACGGTCACTTCTCTCTGCTTTGAGTCCCCAACACACACATGTCCCCAACACACACGCACGCACACACACACACACACACACACACACACACACACACACACACACACACACACACACACACACACACACACACACACACACACACACACACACACACACACACACACACACACACACACACACACAGACACTGACACAGGCACAGACGCACACACGCATGCACACGCACGCACACACACACAGACACACACACACACGCACACACACACACAGACACAGCCCAAAACCATCCCCATGCTCTCTAATGTCTCGCTGAGTGAGCATTTTGATTGATCTAAAAGTAGAAGGTACTTCTTGCAAAACCGTGTCCTCTCTGGAATCGCGTGTGGGCAAACAAGCCCCATCCTCACCTCCCGCCCGAATGCCCTCATACCTCAGTGCCAAAGGACTAGGGTGAGGTTACGGTTGGAATTGAGGTGAACCCCCCCCCCCCGCCACACTCGTCTGGACTGTGGTCACCATGTGGTCATCACGCCCAATAAACTGTATTTGTTTGTGCCAGCTATGGATCTGCCGGGGTGAAGGGGACAACAAGGTGTCAGTGGATTCTCGCAGGGTTCCACTGTGATCTGGTGACTCTCTGGTTCGACACACTGGATGAATGGGAGTGAATGTGAAGTGGAGCTGCTCAACAGCCGTCTGTCACTAGTAGTCCTACAGCCAAGACATCATTCATCAGTCCACTTGTTGTTCAGCCAGCCAGTCAGGCAGCTCCGGGATTCTCCCTCTCTGTGTGGATCTTTAATCATTTATGAAACATGACACGGAACATAGGCCTTACATGTCTTTCTATCGTGCTCTTCCTCCTTCTCTTTCTCTCTGCCTCCTTCTTTTTCCCCCCCTGTGTATTGAAGTATTCAGTTTCGCGTGACATGCTGTTTTCTGTGGTTTTGCCGAAATTCCTTGTCAATATTCAGTTCATTTGCACAATACACACAGGCAAAAGATTCAAGACATGTATATTGGATTAATCAGCCAGACAGTGAGGTTGAGTCATAAAAAATCCAAGCAATTACAGTGGATTGGCTCATGCTATGCTGTTATACCTATGTTACTAACGCATATATTACCAGCTGACTATGAAACTAAGGATTTCCATGGAAAACACCATTGGTGTGTCAAATATAGGCCTGTATTGAGTTTTGTGAAAAATATAGCCAGTGTTAAATAGCTCGCTAATCCATCAAAATCCCATATAAAGTGGGACAAAAAAGAGAAACGAGAGAAACAATAGGATTAAAAGCAAAAATAGGTAAAGCTGAAATCAAGACCTACAGGAATCCCATTAGCAAAAACACAAAACCAGTATAGCACCATGGGTTTTCTCCTGAAGGGTAGCTTCGCCCCTAACTCAGAGGGCTCTACAGTCTCAAAATATACTCCCTGTCTGTAACATGACAACAATTTCAAATAACAGTAGTGGTCTTGCTGAAGGAAGCACACTAATATTTCTCTGAAATGAATTAGAGCACCAGATACTACACAATAAAACCTCCACACTATTTGATTAGAAGGGGTCTGAGGACAACTGAATATTGTGTGTGTTTAGTGTCTACTGTGGATACAGAGCGGGCAGGGAGGCTGGATGTAAGCGGCGGTTGTGCTTGCCTGCATTAGACCTTACACTTTGGGAGTGTGACTCTTTCACCTACCCTTAACCCACAGCCTGATATAGGACCCCCAACCTGTACCCCCAGGCTCTGTTTTTCAGAGCTGTCCCTGTCCTCAGTCTTCAGTCTGCCCCTGTCCTCCTTTACCCTCTGCTGTCTCTCATCATCTCTCCCTTCGCCCTCCTTCCATTCCCCTCCACGCCCTCCACGCCCTCCTCGCCCTCTGCTACTTGCTCTCTCCTCTCTCATGTAACTCTATATCCCTCTTTCCCCTCTCTAGGTATGACACACATCTCTCTCCTCCGCGGTTCCTCCCTCACCCCGTCTTTACCCCGCTTTCCCTCTTTCTCCTATCTGCTCCCTTTCTCCACTTCCTCCTCTCATCCTCCTGTTCCCACCGCTGTGATCCGAGAGACATGGCACAGCACACATGAGGTGACCCCAGAACACTAGGGTACACCCAATTACTGGGACTTTTTTACTCGGGCTTCCGTCTCTTCCAATTTTCCAAATCCGCCGGACAAACCATGAAGGTGTACACCGGCAATTGGGGACATATTTTGTAGCTCCATTAAAGTTAACCAAGGAGAAACCAAGTGTACGCTTATGCTGGCATTGGCTCAAACTAGACCTATTAAAGTGTGATTGGAGGCGGGGGGGAGGAGGGGTAGCGGGTAGCGCTGGCGGTGTGGCCGGGGTGTGGAGGATTGTGTGTAAACAGCCTGCACAAGGGTATTATTCTATAAATCCCGCTTACGGAAGGCTTAAATGTAACATTGAACAGCATTACAGCGAAGTAGTGATACTGTTATTATGAGAAAGGTTCAACAGTTCACGTTCAGGTCTCGCCACACCGTACCCCGCTGTCCAATGGAAACAGTGCTGCCTCGATTAGTCCATTGACCTTCCTCACCCAGCAATAAGAGCTAGAATAGTGAGCATGCTTTCAGAGAGGGGACTGGCCTAGCTGCTAGAGGGCTGGTACACTGAACACTGACGGTCTGATGCCTTCTGCGGCGACTCCGGCCTGGGACCGTTCACACGTTACTGTACGAGGACAGACACGTCGATACAGCATGTCTTTGATTAAACGTTCTAATTGGGAGCGTATTAGCAGTCAGACAGGACTACAACACATAACCTGCTTACAGATCCGTGTTTACATTTGAGTGTCAGTTTGGACATAGAGTTAGTTCTAGTTTTTAAGGCATACAATACTCCATTTTGCAGCAATCTGCATTTCCTCAGCAAACAGGCAGCGTTTCTACCTTCAGTCTGTTGCTTGGTAAGAAAGAGGCTGATGGAGGGGGATTCGGTTTTCGTGGTTATTCTATTTTGGCCCAGGAGCCTCGCTGGATGTGGTCGAGAGGTCAGAGAAGAGGGACAAACTACGCGGGGAGGTAGGCGGAGGGAGAGCAAGAGGGAGAGAGGGAAGAGGAGGGAGAAAGAAAGAGCGAGAGATGGTATCCTTACACGGCGACAAACCTGTTGTGTTGTCCAACCCTAGCCCGAAGCCTGCAGCTCTAGCAGCTTTATTTGCAGCCCTAATTGGGGAGACAGCATTGTGTCACGAAACGGGCACTCAACTGCAACACGGTTGATGAAGTGAGCGCTTTAATTTGGAGTTGGGCGACTCAAATCACTGAGCGAGGGAGAACGAGAGGGAGAGAAAAAAAACAAGGGCAAGAGCCATAAAAAAAAAAAGACAAAACAAATGTAATCTCTGAAGAGATGTTTAATTGTCACAAAAACATATCGGGCAATTTGCGTGGCATCGGCGGAGGGCGCGCGATTTTCTTGTTCATGCTAAAGCGCTCTCTGTCTGGCTGCCAAGACAACCCAACGGTGGTGAATGAAGTGGTCCACTAACCCGGCTCTGAGTAGGCAGCGGCGCTAATAGCTTTTCAGGAAGGAAACAACAACAATAAACGACAACAACAACATCATCCGTGACCGGAGTCCCTTGGGATGGTGTCTCGGAGAAAACAAAGCGAGAGCTCAAGGAGCTACCAAGAGGAAGTAAGGCCATGGACTGATTAACTCGTCTATATACTTATTGTGTTGCACGTCCGTTTTCTGGTAGTGTTTACTCACACACGCCAGCACCCAGATACAGACAAATGGCCGATCAGTCACGCACATGTGATTGGCTGCTCTGCTGCTGACCAGGGTCACACAGGGGTTACATGGCCACCTGAGGACACTCACTTATTATACTGAGCCTCTCTCTCTCTCTCTCTCTGTCGGTCTGTATGTCTGTCTCTCTTTTTCTCTCTCTCTCTCTCTCTGTCAGTCTGTCGGTCTTTCTGTCTGTCTGTCTGTCTCTCTCTCTCTCTCTCTCTCTCTCTCTCTCTCTCTCTCTCTCTCTCTCTCTCTCTCTCTCTCATTATTTATCTTATTTGTAAACATATATAAACATCATCTTCATCGCTGTTGCCTTGGACACATTGCGGTGTAACAGGTGAAGTGAGGTAAGTGTGAGTGAGAGAGAGAGAGAGGGAGAGAGCGAGAGAGAGAGAGAGAGAGCAAGAGAGAGCGAGAGAGAGACAGGGAGAGGGAGAGAGAGAGAGAGAGAGAGCGAGAGAGAGACAGGGAGAGGGAGAGGGAGGAAAAAAAAGAGTGAGCGAGTGTGTGTTTGATACTGAGAGTGCGCCTCATACACTTGTGGTCTGTCATTACCGCAGCATAACAAGTCCACTTGTGCTTTGAGCTTCTGCCAAAACTCCCTGCCTAGCCTGCCTTCCCCTGTGCGGTGGAGCATAGCAGAGCTGAACAGCAACAGACCATCACCAAGTGAATAGGCTATACAGCACTACCACAGACCCATGAAATACCAGGAGTACAATGGGGCTAATGTTGTTGATTGTAGTGTTACATATTGAATCTACACTGAGTGTACAAAACATTAGGAACACCTATCTAATATGAGTTACACCCCCTTTGCCCTCAGAACAGCCTCAATTGGTTAGGGCATGGACTCTACAAGGTGTCGTAAGCATTCCACAGGAATACTGGCCCGTGTTGACTCCAATGCTTCACACAGTTGTGTCAAGTTGGCTGGATGTCCTTTGGGTGGTGGACCATTCTTGATGACACACAGGGAAACTGTTGAGTGTGAAAAGCCCAGCAGCGTTACAGTTCTTGACACACTCAAACCGGCGCGCCTGGCACCTACTACCATACCCCGTTCAAAGGCACTTAAATATTTTGTCTTGCCCGTTCACCCGCTGAATGGCACACATACACAATCCATGGCTCAAGGCTTGTGAATCCTTCTTTAACCTGTCTCCTCCACTTCATCACACTGATGGAAGTGGATTTAACAAATTACATCAACACGGGATCATAGCTTTCGCCCGGATTCACCTGGTCAGTCGATGTCAAGGAAAGAGCAGGTGTCTTTAATGTCTTGTTCACTCTGTGTTTAAAGAGTCCGGAAGAGTTTTACACTATCTAGTCCAGATAAGGATGTTTATGAGTTCATTTCAGAAGGGGGCATGAGCAGCCTATATGCTAGCAGCATTTGTGTGAATGCAGTTTTGCAATGTAAAACATCCCTTGCCAGTAAATCATCCCTGCAGTCTCATCCCCTCCCATAGCTGGTCTGCGGTCAGTACTGTTCTTTTCCGGGCTACCCTGGAATGTGTATGTGACTGTCTGACGGGCTACTACCTTTCAGAGAGCGTTAGGAGGGGAAAGGGGGACGCAAAGAGGGGGACGATAACTTGGAGAGAAAGACTGACTTGCCTAGTTAAATAAAGGTTAAAGAAATAAAAAGAAAAAAGAAAGAAAGCGAGAGTTGTCTGTGATGTATTGACGGCCCCACAGCGTTGGCATGACAGGGGAGGGATGCTCACCTGGCGCGGGGCACATTCTGGAGCAGACCTGTCAATCAAACATGCCCCTCACGAGAGAGAGAGACAAAGAGAGCTATAGAGAGAGAGAGAGAGAGAGCGAGAGAAGCCAGATGTTTGCCTGGCCTTGCCTCTCCTTGCTTGGCTTGGCCTGGCGGAGTAGAGGAGGTGGGTGGATGAGGGATGGATGGATGAGGAGGGCTGTGGTGGACATGTGCACTCTGTTGTGACTAGTACCAGATGTGCTCCATTGACCCACATCACCCAGGCAGTAGACATACCACATAGGCCTGGATCTCCCAGACCCACCGCACAATCAGACACACACCTGTTTCCATTCACAGGCCACGCAGGGAGAGGTGCATCCTGGGAAACACTGTCATGTTCTTTCTATCGTTCACGTCTATTTCTATATTTCCCCCACCTATTAGAGTTGTCTCTTTTTTTCCTCTTGTCAAACTCATCTTTGATATGTTTACTCTAGGGGCTAATGAGAAACTCGAACAGATTTCAAGGTTTAGAAAAAACACGCTAATGACCTGGTGGAAATATTAATTGAATTTCCCATCCAAACACAAAGAGCTGGTTCAGGGTAACAAGATATTCCAGGGAGATGGCTGTTTGATTTGGGCCCTTGTTTCATGTTACAAATTCTGAATTAGCTTAAGTAAGTGCACCTGCATGACCCCCAAGTGCTCCAGAGGTCAAAGTCATTCAAACATTTAAAGAATGGTAATTAAATTACCCTTGGTGGTGAATAACTTCAATTTGGTAGCCACACAAATTGCTTCCAGCTTTTGTCTTCGCACAAAGTTCCCCCTTTCAGCTGTGCGTTCATATTTTTTCGGTTAGGACTTGGAGCAACAAACAACCGCTCATTTTTATAAATCTTAAGCAATCACAGCTAATTCGGACCATTTAAACGTGCACTCTGTTTCGGTTGCTTTCGCTGAGGTTCACAGAGGGAGAAGGGCAGGAACTTTACAGCGAGCAAAAGCTAATACAAGCACTTCTACGGCAAATTAACTTCTATATCCCGCTGTCTTGATTTATGAAGTGAAATAAAAAGGGTCCCAGTGTGGTATTAGTGGGTTTTTCGGTGGGGCCTGGGTGGGACTTAGGGCCCATATTTCAGTTGCCTTGTGGGAAGCTTTGAGTCCAGGTGGGGCCCCTTAATATGGCTCCAGTGAGGTCCACATGAAGTGTAGCCATCGCAGCACAGTAACTCTTCATCAGGACCTGGCCCCTAGCCAGCCCAGCTACTACCTGAGTCTCTTTGAAGAGCGACACATTGGCCCCGGTATTTAACCATGCTCTTTGAGGTCCCGGTGCTGAGAGCAAGGGGATAAGAGCAACAGAGAGAGAGAGAGAGAGTGAAAGGAGAGAGAGAGAGAGAGAGAGAGAGAGAGAGGGAGAGAGAGAGAGGTGCAGTAGCAAAGGCAATTTAGGTTTGAACTGTGATGAAATAATCCACTTCATGAAGTGACAGGGATGGCAGCAGTGAGCAGCAACAGCCCCCTGGCGACCCGCCGGCTTGTTTCGTAACCAAGCACTCTTCATCAGACTGTTGATCATCAAACAACCCTCTCTCTGCTCATTGTTTACCAGCTATAAATCGTTATGCCCCCACCCATCAAGTTGTGTTTCCTAGGGATACTCAGAGCACTTCATCAACAACGTTAGCCTAGTTTCTATTACCGTACCGTCTCTCTGCTAGCCATTTTCTAAGCAGTGCTACCGAGCACAAGGGAGGTTTGAAACCGAGAGACACGACTGTCGATTACACTGATAACACCTGTGATTCAGATTCAGTGGTAGAGAAGAACATTTCGTCCACAAGAGTTTCTCAATTTAGCTAGCGCTATTAAGCACTGACTTGCATGCAGATGGCACAGTACTCAAAAATAGGCTGTTGCATGGCATGAGAAAACTCTCCCAAAGAAGCGGGAAAGGTAGCTTAGCGGTTAAGAGCATTGGGCTAGTAACCCGAAAGGTCGCTGGTTTGAATCCCCGAGCTGACTAGGTGAAAAATGGGTCAATGTGCCCTTGAGCAAGGCACTTAACTGTAAATGACTAAAATGTTGAAAGAATTTAAAAAGCAACTTTGCATCCAAGTAATCAAACCATGAAGTTAATCTGAGCAGTTGGATTTGTTTTGGTCTAAATTGCCAATACAAACACATCAAGTTCGGTAAAATACAATGTTTAAAGGCACTTTTCTAAGAGAAAATTCTCCAACTATTGTAAATAAGAGAGACAGAGATGATTCTACTGGATGCTGTTCTAGCCTTTCATATAGTTCAGCGCTAGAACTTTTTCAGCGTGTTAAATATTTATAGCGATTAACCCAGTTCAAGCTCTGCTGCAGTCTAGAGTTCAAAGAGCCTGCTGCTCGGCGCGAGGCCTGTGTGCTCTCCAGCAGTTTAGCTCTATCAGGGCTACTGCAATGCACCATGGCCTAGACTGGCCTCGCACCGGCACACACACATGAACACACTTGTGTGTGCACACACACACACACTCTCACATACACGCATGAAAACGTGCACATACATGCGCACGCACACACAGCCTAACAGAGATAATTAGTAAAAGACGAGGGGGCGGCCCGGCTGCTCTCTCTCTCTCTCTCTCTCTAACTCTCTCTCTCTGTTTCTGCGCTCATCTCTCAAATTAAAATTCAAATGGCTTTATTGGCATGGAAATTGTTGCCACATACATTGCCAAAGCAAACATATCGACACATCACATTTTGACAGATGCACAATTGAGAGCATCCTGTAGGGCTGTGTCACCGCCTGGTACGGCAACTGCACCGCCCACAACCGCAAGGCTCTGCAGAGGGTAGTGAGGTCTGCACAACGCATCACCGGGGTCAAACTACCTGCCCTCCAGGACAGCTACAGCACCCGATGTCACAGGAAGGCCAAAAAGATCATCAAGAACAGCAACCACCCGAGCCACTGCCTGTTCACCCCGCTACCATCCATAAGGCGAGGTCAGTACATGTGCATCAAAGCTGGGACCGAGAGACTGAAAAACAGCTTCTATCTCAAGGCCATCAGACTGTTAAACAGCCATCATGAACACAGAGGCTGCTGCCTACATACAGACTGAAAATCATTGGCCACTTTAATAAATGGATCACTAGTCACTTTAATAATGCCACTTTAATAATGTTTACATATCTTGCATTGCCCATCTCATATGTATATACTGTATTCTATACCATCTATTGGATCTTGCCTATGCCGCTCAGTCATCGCTCATCGCTCATCCATATATTTATATATTTTTACTTAGATTTGTGTGTATTAGGTAGTTGTTGCGGAATTGTTAGGTTACTTGTTAGATATTACTGCACTGTCGGAACTAGAAGCACAAGCATTTCGCTACACACACATTCACATCTGCTAACCATGTGCATGTGACCAATACAATTGGATTTGCTTTGCTTTGATTTGAAATCAATGTTGACGCAGATAGATAAATAATAAGAAAAATAATACTACTCAATGACTTGTAACAATTAACAGGACACTACAGTAAGCAATAATGAAAACATGTGAAATACTCAGGCAGCAATGTTATTGTTCAGGTTGGTTGTTGCACTGGTTGTTCCTACAGGCGTGGCAGGAAGCTAATATTTTGCAGCTAATATGACACAAAGGGTTTTTTATACCAATAGATATTAGATTTTCTACTTTTCTGTTGTTGGTTTCAAAATGTGTTGTATTTGTTTTCAATTTTGGGAAAGAAAACTGCCCGTAAGTCTGTATAGTTCTCGCAGTGCAGGAGAAAAATGCAGCTCTGTCTCGACCTCTCTCTAAGGGCAGTGAGCACACATCTCTCTCACACACTGTCGGTTTCTGCCACATTGCTTTATCTCTCCCTCTCTCTCTGAACTCTGGATAAACTCTACGTAGCTGCAGCATTCCTTAGCGGGGCATATTCACTCTGTAAATAGGTCCGGACACCTCAGAGATCAAACGCAACCTCCATCGAGGTGCAATTACCCCGACTCCAATCTCTCCATTCCTACCTATCGAGCCCCCTACCTCCCTGGACCCTCTATTCCCCCCTCTACCCTACCTGCACCCTCTCTCCATGGCCTGGCCACTGGAGCCGGTGGCTCTGACACGACGGCCTCAACAAAAGCAATCTTTATTTACAGAGAATGACTGCGGAGAGTTCGAGCGAGAGCGGCCAAGTGCTGTCAGAGGACATGTTGGCTGGATGCTTCGCAGATGGCCGAAAATGTGCATGTGTACATTCGTTTAACACATGATCCCCGTGACCCTTTCTGCTCAATTGCACCATTTTAGAGTGTTAACTCTTTCTTGGATGTGTCAACAGTATCATGGCAAAGAGCCGCTTTGATGCACTCGAGGTGTACATTGGATTGACCCACCATGCTTTACCTGAATAAAGTTTGTTTATTTTGTTGGCCTGTTGGGGCGGGAGAAATGTAGCCCCACCGGATTTCATACTCTGAGAGACAATAGTACACTACCATGTAAAGGGTCAGGACGTCGTTCTTATGTAGCCTGTTTGACAGCAGCGGTTTACATCATTAATGAACAATGCTGTCTGCTCTTTGCTTTCTTTGTGTCTTGACTCTTTTGTCGTCTACTTTGTGATTGCTGTTCTTAATAAGAAAACAGGAAACATACGCGGGGAAATATAATTCACGGTGCTCAAGCTGTCAGTGGCGGTTGAGAACATCACGACAGCGGCGCAGAGCATCTCTGAGCCGCTGACTCCAAAGAATGATTCAGTTGTGCGACTCTTTGTAACAGCGGAACCCCCGTTCAAATACAAGTTGACTTTCCAAGCCATTAATTGATACTCTCTGTCGAAGCTAAAGGAGGGACTGGGTTGAACTCAGCAGCAAAGTAGCGCAACCCAATCAAGTGGACCACGTTCGGGGTAATCCCGAGGAGAAGGAGGGGTACCAGTACATTCCTGGTGTCTCGCTCTCTCCGCCTGATAGGACTAAAGAGGTGAGAGCTGTGGTGGGATTGCGAGGTCACGCTGTCTGCGTTTCGTCGCCCGATGATGCATCTGCGAGAGCGCAGCCCCACTGTTAGCCATTATGTACCTATTAGCGCTGATTATCTTCTGATAGCCGTGCGCCAGTTGGTTTCACTCAGGCTGACAGTCGCTGCGCTTTGTTTAACCTTTCAACTACCAGGGCAGCACCCCTCCGCCGGGCCGAACGGGAGGAATAATGAGGGGGAATCCAGCCAGGGCGATGGGAAAACAAAGGCAACATGGAAGCGTTTAAGCACTCTGGAGGAGTGCCCCAGAGAGGCCCTAACTCCTAGCCATGTCACACAAGGCCCAAACTCCACCACCGTGATTGTGAGCTAACCTCTCCATAGCTGAACTCTTTCTCTTCTACATCCTACTATCCCAAATGTCAAAAAACGCACAGTAAAATCAAACGATCAACCACAGCGAAGAGCCCGGGGGAAAAAAGTGTCCTTCACAGGTATCTGTGAACATTCCCTCCCGCCAAGTCTTCACAGATCTACCTTACAGACATATTCAATTTGCAGTTATTGAAGTCCCCAATGTAGATGTGTTTGTGTGTGTGTGTACATGCCTGTGTGTGTGTGTGTGTGTGTGTGTGTGTGTGTGTGTGTGTGTGTGTGTGTGTGTGTGTGTGTGTGTGTGTGTGTGTGTGTGTGTGTGTGTGTGTGTGTGTGTGTGTGTGTGTGTGTGTGTGCATGGCGTTTTCTGAGGCTGCTGGGACTCTATGTCCTTGCCTCTTGTTTACCTCTCTGAAGAGCCAGAGGTGGTTGTGTTGGGTCACACACTCTACATCAGGAGGCACAGGCCTGGACAGCTGACCCTGGCCAGACACGGGAGGTGACAAGAGCCGTGTGGGAGAGTGTGTGTGTTTGTGTGAGAGAGAGAGAGCTTGTTTACGTGTGTGCAGGTATGTGTGTGTGTGTTGCAGTGGACCCCCTGAGGCAGGGTCTCTGGCATGGCGCTGTAGCGTTATGCTAAGCAGTGTCCTGTGGCTGTGTGTGTGTGTGTGTGTGTGTCCTTGCAGAACACTGACCTGTGATAAGCAGAGCAGAGAGGCCCAGACCCCCGCTCGGTAACAGCCAACAAGGCCACTCAGAAGTCAGTGGGCCCCTCTAGAACATAAGCCATGGGCTGAGGCAAGGAGGAGGCACATTGGTTGGGGTTTAGGATAGAAAACCTCCCTTTGCCTCCTCATGTTGTTATCTTTCTCCTGTTTATTCATGAGTGTAACAAGGTGTGAGGAATCCCTCCGCTGACTGAGAGATGAACCCTGGGAAAGAAAACACCAGCCAGAGCCAGTGTCCGGTCAACTGTTTCACAGCAGCCAAACAAGAGGTAAAGGTGAGGAAATCGAACCAGCGCTTGCAGAACCGGCCCTAACTCTAGACTAACACAGGGGGACTCTCATAGAAATACACTGTATGAGGGCCAATGCAATTTATCAAATGGTAGAAGTGACTGTGCAGGAGAGTGCTATTACATTTAATCCAAAACAATTTCACGTATCCTATTATAGACTCTATAGTTTCAGTAATCTCTCATCAAATTGGCTCCGGAGTGGCGCAGCGGTCTAAGGCACTGCATCCCATGCATCCCACAGGGCGGCGCACAATTGGCCCAGCGGCGTCATTGTAAATAAGAATTTGTTCTTTAGCTGACCTGCCTAGTTAAATAAAGGTCACATTTAAACAATTTAAATAAAACATCTGGGAGAGTGGTCAGAGACAACACCAATCAGTTGCAAGTGAAAGGGATTCAAGAGTTAAAGGAGGAGGAGCAGGCACAAAGTAGGAACACTAATCGCCCTGCTCTTACTCCACAGGTGGCCAGCCAAACCAACCACAACAAGGGCTAAGGGCCAGGGGACATGATAACCTGCAATCAGAGATAAAGGGGGTCACATGAGGTGACCCCCTGACCTCTGGCAGCCTGGTTGTCTGGTGCACAGAGAGGCCAGCTGGACTGGACTGGACTGGACTCAACTTGACATCCACAAGGACACACAGCCCGGGACCACAGAGGGTCACCCCAACCTGAAATAACGCGTCCGTTAATGAATGAATGAATGAATCTGTGAGAAGAATACATAACTACAAAATGGAGTTGAGCTTCCTGATCTCAGGACAGTCCGAATAGAGCTTCATGATAGGGCAACAGCAACGACGACAATCACAAGCAAACAAAATATAAGGATCCCAAAAGAATTCTGAGCTCGGTAAGTACCTTTGTGACCCTTCCGACTTTGGCTGTCACCTATGTCCCTAGCTGTCCTTACCCAACCCTCCTCCTCCACCCCCAATCTTGATGACCACAGGGTCAGGGAGAGCATCCATTTGGGGACAGAACACTGGGTGAATACAGGTTTCTATTAATACTGGCTGGGTTGATGAGAGGAATGTGCGAGTGGTCAACCAGCTGCTAGGTCGGAGTATCTCCGCTAATCCCCCCCCCCCCCCCCGTGCCTATGTTTAAACGCCCTAGGACTTAATCTGTGGGCAAGAAGGCCAGGTCACCCAGCAGACAGAGCAGGATCACTGTCTGCCCTCACAAGACCTTTCACTGTGACACTCAGACTGGGGTCGTGAACCCTGTACCAGGGCCAAAGCCACTCAGGGGAGATCCCGGCACGATTTATTTACAGGCTTTTTAAGAATGCAATGCTCTTACAGACAAGCACGGCCATACCAGGCTCTCTCTTAATCCCTGCTCGTTTAGTCAGCGGAAGAGTGTGTGTCAGGGTCGTGGCCTCCGTATTGATCGCTGTATTGAACATGTGGAGGGCCTCATCAGAGCAGAGGGGGAGTCCTCAGAGAGGCTGCACGGAGATGGAGCATCACAGCCCAATAAAGAGGGGATTGATTAGACTGGACACAGCACTGAGATTACCAAGGACAACAGCCTAAACTGAGTGCAATTACAGTTTTCTGCTTTTGGAAAGAAACCTAGGGAAGAGGTGTGTGTCGGCATGCGTATGCACGTGTATGTGCACAAGTACATTAAAAACATAACAAGTAACCATAGAAATACAAATACTGTAATATATGCCATTTAGCAGACTCTTTTATCCAAAGCAACTTACAGTCATGTGCGCATAAATGTTTTAGGTACAGTTGGTCCCGGGAATCGAATCGACTATCCTAGCATTGCAAATGCCATGCTCTTAGCCATGTTAAGAGCTGTGGTCGGTCTCCTCTTACATCGTGGTTAGCAATCTGATCACCCTGAGCTGAAGAGGTAACAACCCCAGTTTCCTAGGATAACCTCTGAACTTCGGGGGTAGGTAGTGCAGCGTTGAAAAGCATTGGGCCAGTAACTGAAAGGTTGCTGGGGAATACCCGAGCTGACCGGGTGAGAAATCTGTTGATGTTCCCTTGAGCAAAGCCCTTAAGACTTGTTGCTCTGGATAAGTCAGGGTTTCCCAAACTTGGTCCCGGGTCCCCACCTGGGTCCAGGATTTGTTTTTAGCCCTAGCACCACGCAGCTAATTCAAACACTCGAAGCTTGATGATGAGTTGGTTATTTGAATCAGCTGTGTAGTGCTAGGGCAAAAATCTAAACGTGCACCCAGGACCCAGCTTGGGGAACTCTTTGCTAAAGGACTAAGAAGAAGGACAAGGAAGTAGAATGGGCAAGGGAATATCCTGTCATCAGCGAAATCCAACGGATAGATAGGAGAGAGAGAAGCACTGGTACAACACCCACATCCCTCCCCATCATAACGTTACAGACGTGGGTCATGTGTGTCATTGTGTGTTCATGACCTGCTGTCTCCGGTCTGTAGTCGGTTGAATATCCGGTTGTATCATGGTACAACGATGGTGTATAATGTTCTGTGGTGCTGGATCTAGAGCACCTACATGTATAACCAAACATGTACAATAACGGGGGAGATGTATGCCTGTTATATCAGTTGTCGCCTCCTGTGAGTATTTCTTCTCATAAAAAATGGCACGCTAGCTATAACCCAAGCTAGCCTTAAACGAAAGCTGACAACTCAACACAAATCCACAGTAAAAGCACAACAATAAAAGACAACAACAGAATGTGGTTATTTAACGCTGACTGTTCCATAGGTATGAATAGAACCACAGGTGACTACGAGGCCACGGTTATTATGAAGCACTACTGTAACTAGCTTTCTGTCTCTGTCTTGACATAGACAATGTTCTGTCTGCAGATGTTTCAACGGATTCATTGTCATTGTCAGATATGTCCATCTCTGCCACCCATTAACGAAGGTTATCTCTCCTAACCCCAATTACGTGACTAAGTCAATTATTGCATTCATCTTTCGAGTTAATTGGAGCAAACAACGGCATTGGAAAGAAATAAAGAAATTGGCCCATTTTTCCATTGTACTCACTAGGGGCAATTAAAGGTGGTGAACGTATGACCGAATACTCCTTCATGTGTATTTCCTCCCAGAAATACAGATTAAATGGATGAACAAAGATACAATTATGAAGGTATGGAGGTGAACTGGAGGTGAAAGAAACAAGGGGGAAAAATAAACACTTAAAGGTCCAATACAGACATTTTTACCTCAATATCAAATATTTTATAGTAACCAATAAATACGTTACTGTGATTGTTTTCAATTAAAATGGTCAACACATTTACAAAAATATATTCTTAGAGGGAAATATCCAAAGCAAGAATGGTTAGGACTGTCTGGGAGTGGTCTGAGTGGGGAGGGGAAAATAGAAAATGAGATTTTATTGGCAGATAGGTTTGGAACTCTCTTTTCTTATTGGTCTATTAACTCATTTATTGCATGGTAATGTCACCATGGAAGGCCAAAACGCCATCCCACCAAAACAGGCAGAGATTTCAGGCAGTCTTTACACTAAAAGGGCATTATCATCATTTTCACAATTTCACAGTATTATTCCAACCTCATAATGTGGAAATGTACATAACACACAATAAAATAAAATAAATGGACTGCACTGGGCCTTTAACATCTTATAAAGACTTATTAATCCTGATCAGCTGCATGCAGGCAAGTGCATGTGACTTTTTCCAACACCCAGAGTACGCATCGAAAGCAGGAAGAGAGGGCATCAACATCAGAGCAGCAAGGTTAGTCAGGCAGCCCATTCAACGACATCTCTCCCTTTTGTGTGTGCTAGAATGTGTTGAGGAATGTGTCACGAGAGAGAGAGAGAGAGAGAGAGAGAGAGAGAGAGAGAGAGAGAGAGAGAGAGAGAGAGAGAGAGAGAGAGAGAGAGAGAGAGAGAGAGAGAGAGAGAGAGAGAGAGAGAGAGAGAGATGCATTGAGAGAGGGGGGGGGGAGAAATAACGAGAGGAGATCTTTCTCTATCCATATAGTTTATTTTAATTAATCAGATTAAGGGTAACACCCTCTGCCACCTACCTTGTGCTTTCGAGTGGCAGCATCTTACAGGTCCATGCATTCCGTTAAACACTTAAGGCCGAACAGCATCCCGGGAGGTCGATAAGCAGATTAGGTCTGATTAAAGTTGTATCAGTGGAATTTGAGCAGGAGACCTGCCAGGACAGCCACACTCTGTGTGTTGCACCACCACGGCCCCTGTACCTCGCCCAACTAGCTCTCACAGTCTCACTTCGGGAATTAGACGTTGTTTCTCAAAAATAACATGTTGAAGTTGTTGGTAACATCAAATGTATGCATGAACTCCAAGTTGTTAAGGTGAAGGTTAAGTTTAGGCATCCAAAATCTTAAGGTTAGGCATTAACTCTGAATGGTTGAGTTAAAAGTTAAGGACTGGGATAGGCTTAAAACCAAAATCTCAAAAACAACTTGCAACTTTTGGAATCAGAGGCAGATGTTTACGCCCATCCGCCATCCCCGTCCACAGTGCCCTAGCAAAACAGAAACCTACTTGAAGGTAACATCGCTCACTGTTGCCCCTATGGCTCGGCTACCACGTCATCCCCCGACGTCCTCAGAATACTGACTTGTATCACGGGTGACCTAGCTGGCCTCGCCTGCCTCAACCCTTGCTCTTGTTGATCTGTCGCACTGGCACCAAGCCTACTGCCGTCAGCCACAGAGTTTCATCAGACACTTAACCCGCGCACTGTACACACACGCACGTACGCACGCATGCACACAAACACACACACACACAGCGAGTGTTTGCTTTGACCTCTGGGACTGTGCAGCTGAACTGTTTGGTTTCTGAGTCCCTCATGAAGGGCAGAACAAGCCTTACGCTTATTCTGTTTAATCTTTTTGGGAGGTGTGGGTGCCACAAGGTCAACTGAGATTTACTTCACCAGTCTGGATATGCATGAGAAGCCCTCCTCTATACACACACACACACACACACACACACACACACACACACACACACACACACACACACACACACACACACACACACACACACACACACACACACACACACACACACACACACACACACACTCTCTCTTCAGCACTTCTAGTTCCTTTCATGTTTAACCAGGTATCAATGAGAGAAAGAGAGAGTGAGTGAGTGAGTGAGAGAGAGAGAGAGCGAAGTGGAGGGGTGAGAGGGGGAGGTGAACTGAACTGAATGAGAGCAATAAACAAATTAGCGAGTGTTGTGCTGTGCCTTGCTCCCTCATTGAGGGTAAACGTCTGGTCTGTTGAACTGGAGGCAGAGAGGGATTCCCAGTGCCTCGGCCAGCCCGGGGCTGTAAATGACTGCCACGGCTGTTAAAGTTCCACTAGCAGGTCTGAGTGAGAGTCTAGTGAGCCAGAGGAGACTATTACTGTAGTGCAATGGGCCAAATTAAAGCAAGGCCTCCCTCCCATCAGCCACTACACCAAGGTCAAAGGGTGCAACCGGTGGCAATTTGGGACGATTTTGGAGGTGAGTGAATGGGCCATTTCTGTCTGACATAACCTTAAGAATCATTTCAAGGTATTAACTCAATAGTCCAAAATTATTTTGTTTTGTGAGGCCGGTTCTTATCAAAACAGGTTAACTAGACTTATACAAGTTGATGGTGGAGATGATGAAGTTGTGTCATCTGACACAACTGAATGATGTACAAGGTTTCCAAGTGAGAAAGCATCCTTTTATATTTGCCAGTGCTTCTAAACAAGGTGTAGCCTACCCCCGTGAAAGTGGACATTTGTGGTGTTTGCAAGGCTTGCATGCTTCCCATTCAAAACGGTTAGTAACAGTTTGTGCATATATTGTGACAACATTTTGTGAGGTTTTTTTGGTTGGTTTTGGTCTTTCGGCAAAGGTTTTTTCACCTGTTTGTGCACACAAAAACATGTCTTGAGGCAAGCCGAATTTCGGTAGCCGTTACTGGTCAACAGTAGGGATTCTTCAATGAAGTGTTTGCTGTCATGCAATGATAGACGACTCGTTTTCATGAGAGAAAAAAAGAACTAGAAAAATACCACACAATTTGCTGAGAACTTGTGCGACTAAAAACGAACGACAGATTTCTTGCTTTATCTTAGACGGATTCTGATTATTTTGAGGAAGTGTATACTAGCTACGGTGTCTCAAGACGGACAAGCAGTACTATTGCTGCTTTTTTCTAATTTTTCAAGCAAAGCTATTTCAAGGGAGTATGCAGGCACAGTAGTTTAGTTTACCTAGGCGAGTTGGGCTGGACGCCAGCCGAACCAAAGCATGCGAATGCCTTTATCAGTGTGCAGGGCCGGGGAGTGGAGTGGTGGGGACGTGTATTGTGTGAGAGGGATCCTGACATGTGAGTGAGACTGGATGCTGTTCCCATATCTAAAACACATGCTCCCTGTGCTCCGCTAAACAAACAAGCAGTAAAATTCTGGGAGAGAGAGCGAGAGTTCCCGGTGCTAGGCCATCTGTGGAGATAGAACCAGCACTGACACATCTCCACCACTCATTGGAAGCACAAATAACACCCCTCCCCCCATCCCCCCTTGTGTTATTGTAACCTCCGCGCCCCTGTAACAGGCCGCTCACACGCGCGTACGCATATTCACCAAACGTATGTGGTGTAGTTCTTGTTTGGTTAATCAGGCCAGCTACCTGATATCTGTCCTAAGCGTAGGTGGTATGGTGAAGCTAGGCGGTCTGATGTTACTGATGGACCAGGACGTTTGCTTGTGTGGACACACATGGCTGTTTGAACCAGGGACCTGTGTTAGGGTTGGTGGAGACTGGGTTAGACTTTTTTCTGTGTTCGTAAGGAAGAGGGAGGTGGGAATTTACCAGTTGTGAAGTCGTAAATACCAGTTGGATACATTTACTTGCTTTGAACTTGTTGAGAAACGCTACTTGGCTAATCGGCCAACAAGCTACGTGTCGTGCTTGTAAACATTATCGTGTTCAAAAACCATATTAATAGATGTTTTTTTATAAATAATGTTTTGTTGTTGCATTTTAACTGCTGAAAATGCTGTTATCGAGGTAATCTCCTTAGTAGGTGATATCAGAGGTCGGCATGTGGGAGAAGTGGGAGCATAGGATGATAGATGAGTTTTCCACTAGCATTTACCAGTTAGAGGGCCGTTCAAGTGGATTTTTCCCAGTCGTATGTGGTAAATTCCCACTTCCCACTTGGTTACGAATGCAGCATTAGTCAGGGGAGGGAACGGAATGACAGAAGGACCAGGGGCGTGCCTTCTCCCTTCAGCTAACATTCACTAAGGGATCCAGGGCCTCCAGTGCTATAAATCTAGCCTTTGGCCAAGGTTATTAACAGAGGCCTTAAGACAAAGCAGGGACAAATCTGAATGGATACCTCTCACAGTTGTTATGGCTCTTTTCTTTTTAATTTATCTCTCTCCTTCTGTCTTTCTTCATCCCTTATGCCGTTCTCTTCATCTTTCCCATTCTCGTTCTCCATTACCACCTCCCCTCTCTTTCTCTCTATCTCTCTTTCTCTTGCTCTCACACACACAACTCACGGATTTCTCTATATCTCCCTCTCTCTCTCTCCCTCTACTATGTCTTTGCAGCAGTTTACTGCATTTGGGTGGGTTGTTTACCCCACATCCAGAGCTGAGTACAAGTAATGGCCCATGGAGGCATGTTTGACAACTGTTTAAACCTGTCTATGGTGCTCATTAGACAGATAGATGGCCAACCTGGTGACTGGGACAGGAGAGGGGGAATGAACAGAGAGAGAGAGACAGAGAGGAGAAAGAGAGAGAGAGAGAGAGAGACAGAGAGAGAGAGAGCGATTGCGAGAGGGAGAGAGAGCGAGAAAGAGAAAGCGAGAGAGAGAAAGAGAGAGCTAGATGGTGAGAGGGAGAGTGAGAGAGAGAGAGAGAGAGAGAGAGAGAGAGAGAGAGAGAGAGAGAGAGAGAGAGAGAGAGAGAGAGCACAGCTGGGTTTGGGATGGGGGTGTTATGGTGGGAGCGTGTGTAACCTCATCCTCATCAGCTGGCATGTGCAGTTGGCTCATGTTGGAAATTATGTTTGGGAGAGGGGGTGGGGGGTGCTAGTGGGGACATGGAGAATGAGAAAATACCAAGGGATGGCAAGGGCTAGTCTGTAGGTCATTTATTCTAAGCATCAATTAGATGAGGATCAGCGTGACTGTCCCCTGCCACCCCCCACACACACACACACACACACACACATGTGCACATACCCTAAACACTCCTTGCTCTGCTAGTGACCTGCAATTGACTGTTTCAACCTACGAGTGGAGGTCAGGGGGTGTCCCACACAAAGAGGTCAAAAAGTGGTCAGCTGCACTTCCAACAGTGGTGGGTGAATGCAAAGGCTCTGTTATTGCTGTGATTTATTTAATTGCAGGTTGAGAGGAACCCAAGTGCAAAAAAACGGCATAACATGGCATCAATTTCCCTCTTTTCTCAGTCCTGCCCCTTTCTCCCTCCCCACACGTACACACAGCAACACAATCCACCTCGGAAAATACATTCTGATAGTCCAGTGGCCCTCCAATCTCCCCTGTCGTTTCAGGCATGAAGTAATTTAGCTTTAGCGCGGAAGAAAATAAAACACGCACAAAGATTCACTCTCCCGCTCGACTCCGCACCTCTTCAGCTCCTTTAGAAGAAAACAGAAAGGCTATCTGATTCATTGTTTATTGGCAAAACGTTCATTGGTAATGAATTATTTTAATGACAACAAAGGCCTTAAATCAGCAGCCTCGTCAAGGCATTGTGGAAGGCAATTTTCATCCGTTGCTTCTCACCAGCAGCCTCGTCAAGGCTCTGTGGAAGGCAATTTTCATCCTTTGCTTCTCACCCTTTGGCTCCCATGAACCGTGATAGAGCATCAAATGGGAAATGTTTTCAACATTGGAAAACCCTTTCCTTTAGTGATGATAGTTTTCGGGTTTTTAGCTTATTTGTATTAGCCTGCACAGACAGAGTAAATAGATCTTTGATCGGACGGACACCTTTTTGGTAAATCCAAGTGAGAATATAGTCTGAAGAGGTCAACGAATGTCTAACGTAATGACAAACCCAAGGCTTTGAAAACGACCTTCATCTCTCGTTCAATGTGACGTGATAGCTTTAATCGCCACAGAATCCACTGCCCTACACTTACTGTACATCCAACAACGTAACATTAACCGAGTCAGACACAAGGGAGAAGGAATCAAGATCCAAATATTTAAGTTGTATTCTCGTTGTTATTTCAGAATAAGAAACCAAAAAAAACGAAAAAAGGTGTGCGCTTGTGTAAGCATGCGTGTGTGCGCGTTTCTGTGTCTGTGTGTGAGCGTGCTTGCGTGCCTGTGCGTTTGTGGGTACACGCACGCTCCATACACTTGTGTGAGGTATCCTATCTGCCAGTGATCCCTCATAGCCAGCAGACAGGCAGGAGCTGAGTTCCCCACACAGAGGAGAAAAGAGGAGAGGCCTGACCCACTCACATCCGCTAATCCACAGGCCACAGCCAGTCCAGATAGCATCTCATTGCCTGCTGTGGACAGCCTCTCCTTATTACCTGGGATCTAATAGAGTCCGATCTCCCACTCCCTCTCCCTCCGGCTAATCACAGGAGCAGCTGTCAATCAGCCCACGCAGCTAATACCCTCCATATGAGGCTAACAAGCGAGGAATTCTGCAATTCCCAATCTCCAACTTTTATTTACTGCCCTGAAACGGGAACAAATGTCCTTATTGACATGTGTCACATGGGCGGCTTCAATTGGGCTTCATGAGGAAGGAGGTTGTTGATGTGTTTGATCCAATGGGAGATGTGTATTGTGACGACTGCAGGAGAGGTAGGAGAGCAGAGCAGCCATTGCTGTGAGTATGGTACTATGGCATGGCCCTTAAAGGCATGACCCTTGTTATGAAGTAATTAAAGACAATGTGGTGCCCTTGATCCTGGGGGTAAAGGAACACCAGCAGGTGAAATGAAGCACATAATTGCAATCCAAAACTAAGTGGCCTGGCGAAACAATATAGTGGCACAACAAATTTAATAAATAACTTCTGGGTAGGCCGTCAAAGGGGCCCAATGTTTCCAGGGGTCCTGCATTGGGAGTGGAGGTGACACTGAGTGTGTTGTCAAGCGTAAATCCCAATGCAGAAGGGCCGGCGAGATGGGTGTCCGTATATCAAAGGCCTCAGTGACTCTGGGTGCCATTTGATCTCTGCTCAGGAAATTCAAAATTCCAGGCAGATGAGGGGTGAAATGGAGAGGCCCTTAAGCCCGGCTTGTGCAAGTGATTAGAGGCAGCTGTTTCGATTCACATTTCGGAGGACTTGAACTCTGCAACCTGCCACATTTTTACGTGGCTTGGGCCAGGGCAGACGGGGCAGGAGAAAGGGCAGTGGTTGTGGCAATGGTGGTGGTGGTCTATTGTAAGGTCAAGGATGGAGATGGGAGGGGGGAGGAAGGGAGAGTTAGGGGTCAGTGTTAATAGTTTGTGGGGGAGAGTGGTTCAGATGGACCATAAAGGAATATCTATATTATTTTCTCCAGAAGTCATCATCCCCAAAACAAACGTGTGTATGTACGCATATGCGTACGAGTGTGTGTCAATGAGTAAATTGCACATATATCACTTTACCTCACAATTCGTTAAAACACATTCGCACATAATCTGATGCTGTCCGTCACGCAGCCCAATAGTGGATGGATCTCACAGTCGATTGCTAACTATAGCATGCTACTCAGTGGACGGTTATGAGTCCCAACGAGAGCAGCCTGCCAGCCTGGAGGGATGTCATTTGTAACGTGAAAGATCCGCGATGGCAGACCAAGGTCAAAGCGCTCCTGTTTCTAAACACTTCTCTCCGTTAGCAGGCCTCGTTATGAATGAGATGACAGGAGTGGTCAGTTGGGGACACGCACTGTGGACATGAACCGTTTCGGAGGGACGTTAGAGAGGCGGCGGATGAAGGGCGGAGAACGGTGTGGAAACCAGCAGGTTTTGAGAAAATGAAGAAGGGTAGATGGAGGGAAAATAAATAGAGGGGAAGGAGAGGTGGTTGAGTTAAAGTGAGAGGGAGAGGTGCTGGTGGCAGATGCTGAGAGAGTGACGGGAACGGAGGGAGAGTGGCCCGGGCATATAAACGATTAGTCCCAAACGTGAGCTGACAGCTGGATGCCTGACCTTGCCTGAGTGTGAGCAACAGCCCCAAGCTTCATCAACATCATTTCCATGCCAAGTCATTTAGACACAATTCTTATTCCGGCTAGGCAGGGGAGATCAACGCCCCCCCCCTCCCCAAAGACCTCCACCCTCAACCAAGTTTAGAGTAATGGCTTAGGATGAGGTGCTAGCTATCCACATTACAGGCAACCTTCATACCACCAAGGGTCCTTAGGAACGGGCTGGCAGAGTCCTATTACACAGGTCTGCATTCCAAATGATACGCTATTCCCCACATAGTGCACTTCTTTTGATCAGAGCCTACGAGATCTGGTCCAAAACGTGTGCCCTACATAGGGAAGAGGGTGCCATTTGGGACGCAGCGCCCAATGTGTCCGTGATAGCATGCTTAGAGGAGTTGACAAAAGGAGGGGGTTTTGCCCCCTCAGCCCTATTTACACTGCTTAGTTAGTGGAGATATCCTGGTTATTAGACAATGATCTTTCCCCCGTGTTTCAGAAAGGCACAGGATCATTCTGGTCAGGGTTGAACAGCTGCCGTGTCCATCTGAAGAGGGTGCGTCCACTAGCATTCCCACGAGGAGGTGCAGACGAGCGCGCGCTCACACACACACGCAGTAACACACATAGAAATGCACACGCTAACACGCACAGTACGTAAAGGACAGCAATTATTGTTTTCACATGTACAGTACTTTTACTTAATTCTAGATATTTTTGTCATTTTAGCAGACACCCTTATCCAGAGCAACTTACAAGAGCGATTGGGGTTAAGAGCCTTGCTCAAGGGCACATCAACATGACCTTTGATTTACTGCCACGATTATCTTTTAACCACTAGGCTGCCTGCTGCCATGCACTGGATATATAGGCCAAGATTATGAATATTTCTATCTGCAGATAATAACACCATGAAATACCATTTATAAGACTCAACAACAAACTGACAGCAACACCAGATCTGCTGTGAACCAAAGATTTGACCTTCCCTGGAACATGCCCTTTTCCCTCCAGTTGACCATAAATTGACCCTTTGTGAACTGTAATCTAAAAAAGGAGCCCAGACCCTCCACCTCCCTCCAGATAATCTCAAACGAATGATTATCTTATCAGTAAGCAAATAGGAGAGCGATGACCCTCTGACCTGGGCGGACCTGCACCGTTTACCTGAGAAGTGTTTGTTTGCCACAGCCAGGACCTATAGGTCTTCATCCACTGGTGGTACAACAGACTGTGATCCTAGCCTCAGGCCTTGGGGCTTCAGTTCTTCCCTGCCTAGTAACCTGACTAGGAAAAACTCTGGGCCCTAGTCGAGACATTGGGACTGTAAGGTTCTATCTGATAATCCAATCACACAACGCTGGGTTGTCAATCAAAAATAACTGTATGTAAGGTGATGTACTTATTGAGTCATGAAAGAGGAAGACAACACAAAACAGTTCTGAGATCCCAAGTCGTTGGTTCTGGTCCTCTTTTGTAGTGACATATTTTTCACCACTTTTCAGAAGAATGGCCATAACTTCAAAGGTCTTTATGATAAAAAGACATAAAAGACAAATACAAGTACAGGTGCGTTAGAGCTTTTTTTAAAAGCCTAATAGAGATGCGTTGTTATTTTTGTCTTGTTCTATAGCAACACAGAAAACCTCCATGGAAGGGTTATTTCACAAAAATTACCAACTTAACACATTTTTATTGATAACTAGCGAGCAGTTTACTGACTTTCGGTGTCAGAGACCAGAAAAATACATCAGTTTACTTATCCAGAAGTAAGCTTTAGCAATGTTGCTAGTTCTCCATAGGATATAGTGTATTTGTCGTTTTAGTGAACTATCTCTTTAACAATTGTGGGATGAACATGAATTAACATGTTCGATGATGTGATTAGAAATAATGAAGGGTATTATCTTTATTTAATCATTCCATGTCTATACTTTTTTTGATTGATCTTTAAATAATTGTAACATTCTGTGCCAGCTGCTCCAGGACTACATGGCTGAACCCAGATTGACATTTCAGAACTATAAGGTTCTGTCTGCGATTGAACCACCCTAAAAAAACAGATTTACAAATGTCTCAGGATTTTGATACTCTGCACTTAAGGTACCTTTAAGGTGAGGACCTTAATGGGTTATGAAAGAAGAATTCACTACAAAACAGTTCTGAGATCTGGGATGTGAAAACTTTGATACTCAATATCTCAGAACTGTGCTTTGCACAGGTATAACCTAACAGTCACTTAGTTATAGACTGTCCTTACAGGGTACATAGTCACCCCCTCGTTAGAACACATGGTCAGCGGCGGTTGGAGTCCACATTCTACTTCAATCCTGTCAATTCAGTGAACTGAAATTAAAATTCCAATTCCAATTTTACCCAATGCTTCTTCATAAGAACAACGTCAGTCTACTTCCTGAACTGACAGAATTGAAATGAAACGGACCCCAAGATTGATTAACATCTTGGCCATGTTCTGTTATAATCTCCACCCGGCACAGCCAGAAGAGGACTGGCCACTCCTCATAGCCTGGTTCCTCGCTAGGTTTCTTCCTAGGTTCTGGGCCTTTCTAGGGAGTTTTCCCTAGCCACCTTGCTTCTACACCTGCTTTGCTTGCTGTTTCGGGGGGATTTAGGCTAGGTTTCTGTACAGCGCTTTGTGACATCAGCTGACGTAAGAAGGGCTTTATGAATACATTTGATTGATTGATGATTAACAGGGAAAACTAGCCTTAGCCTTGGTGGTTGTGAAGTAGCCATAAGAGCCAGGTCCCACCCCCCAGTCACTGTGAGCCTGTTCCAGCCTCCACACCTCCCTGAGAGGAGCGCCCTGTCACCCCTGCTCCCCTGCACCAGATTTATGGTACATTTCACACTTTGCCACAATCGGTGGAGGGAGCCATTGATCTGCACCCAGCACTGCAATGTTAATTGGGCAGCATCTTCGAATGAGCAAGATAAATGTGCTCCAGAGGTGGATGACGTGTGTGTGTGTGTGTGTGTGTGTGTGTGTGTGTGTGTGTGTGTGTGTGTGTGTGTGTGTGTGTGTGTGTGTGTGTGTGTGTGTGTGTGTATGTGTGTGTGTATATTTATATATGTGTGTGTGTGTGTGTGTGTGTGTGAGTGAGTTTGCTTGTGTGGGAATTTGAGGGGATGGAGTGTTCTTCAGCTGCCAGGAAATGAGAATTTGAATGTTTTCAGTGTTGGGGCCGGGTTACATGAGATTGAGGGGAGCAGGAAGGGGTATGGGGTATAGTCTAGTCCAGAACCTTCACATGCTTAAAACTCTGGGGGGGATAGGAGGGCCATGATTTCAGGATTTCTTCCGACGGCCTCCTGCGGTTTTGTTGATTGAGTCTTAAATTAAAAATCAACGGCAGGCAATCTATATGTGTACAAAGTGCCACCTCCCCCGTCAAGCTGATAGACTGTCAGTTCCACTCCAGGGGCTGGGGTGGCTGGTCATGGTCACTGATTGTATCTGGGTGTGTTTAGCAGGGTGAGAGCCCTGTGCTGTTTAATCTAGGTGGGTCTATTGTAATTATCACCAACACAAACAGGGAAGAGTCATTTCACACCCGCGACCAGGTGAGGTGGTGGGACCTTGCTCATAATGCTGACCACGGCCACGGATACGTCTGTGTGTGTCCGTGCGTGTGTGCGTACAGGCGTGCAGTTTCACCGACCTATTCATTAACCTGCCTGATACCAATAGTATATCTTTCTGTAACCCTTTTTCACATTGCCTTTGCCTCTTCTCTATAGTCTGCAGCACTCAGAAAGCCTGTCAGTAGTCCGTAGTTCTACAAAAGAGGACAGGATGAGGTCGCAACGAAGCTACTCCTTCTCAACCTGTCAGTTACATCCTCCTCTTAGCAGATTCTTTTATCCAAAGTGACTTACAGTCCTGCGTACATGCATTTTACGCATGGGTGGGAACGGGAGTCAAACTCACTATCCTGGCATTGCAAGCACCGTGACCTACCAGTTGAGCTACCATTTGGGAGCCGGTCTAGGTATTCCTTAAACCAGGAACACGCTAACAGCGCTAACGACGCAAACCGCGAGCAGCTCGTGAGCTTCAGAGAGAGAGAGGCCTTGCTTTAGCTTTAACTCAACCCAGTCTTGTGGCTCCCCAACTTTATTGGGTTAGGGCTAATTATTTTTAATGCGCACTGTTGTAAACTATTATTTCAGTAAGACCCCAAGTGTAATCAGCCACGGCCTTGTTTATATAAACTGGAAAATTGGCTAACGACACTGGGGCTAAAGTGCACATTTTTTGTTGTTGCCTTGGCCTAGTCAGAGAGTGTTTGTTCAGTTGCAGATGGGCTGTAAATCAAACTCACTGTAGCATTAAAGCGACTCAGCTCAGAGACTCAGCCTTTTGTTTCACATTGAGACTGGGAGCTCTCGACCCCGAACGAATGAACCACAAAACATATGCCACTGAAATTGACTTTACAATCTAACAAAATGTCCATCATTTGATCCTCTGGCACCGCAGCAACGCATCTAATATCTGTTTACGCAGACGTACCATTCTGTCAACTCGACTCAAATGCTCTCTGTCAGTGTCACCACTCCATTGACACCAATGCAGAGCAGTGAAAAAGAGTCATTGATATAATCTTGACCATGAAAGGCATTACGGGGTCTATTTCTGCCCGCCTCTGTATTAGGCAGCTCTAAAGCTCATGTCAATTGCCAGTTTTCCAGTGAGGGGAGCAGGGAGGATCTCAGTGGCGCTGGCAGGCAGTGCACCCACCCTCAGCCCTGGGCCTGTAATCTCCGATTAGGGGGTGGATCAAAGCCTGGATTTAATCTGGGCCACTGGGCAAGGGCGGGTATTATGGCACCATGGCACAGTGTGTTGTGTTTGCCCTCACCACGCACACACACACACACACACACACACACACACAAAAAGCCACTTTG